>NC_056725.1:245514819-245754819 GCF_019279795.1 Protopterus annectens | reverse complement strand
TCAATCAGCATTAACTGACATTTCTGACTTTTCATCTTATCATCTGCCTGTATTGAGTTAATGGCAATTTCTCAGTGTTTGCAGCCATCTTAAAGGCAAACTTACTTCTTCTTCATTCGGCTTTTCCCTGGTCAATAGAAAAACTTAAAATATCATCCTTTTGTCAAGAGCTACAGTTTGAGCTGTCCGGTTAACACATTTCACTGCACTAGTAATTTTTCTACCTTACCTTTGGCATATAAAGCCTCTTCTCACAGTCATGTATTACCGAGAATGAAAAACAGACGAAACATGCAGACAAAAAAAAAAAGTGTAAAGTAAAGCAGTGACTATTATACAGGTCACGTTAACAACAAAAATAAATCAATTACAGCTATTTTTTTTCTTCTGGTCAAGAGGGATCTGGTTTAAAAGATCATATATTGTCAACCATTTGTCTGTCTTCCCCCCATTTCTAAAAAAAATTCATTATTAATTGTGTGTTAAGAAATTATTTTCCATTTCATGCAACTTAACAGAAATAATTATAAGCAACCTTCTCATATTTTCAAGAGCTTAACTCCAGAAATACTATCATTTTGGGTGTAACAGCTCAAAGGGTTTGCCCTTTTGGCCACAGCTTAACTAATAAATCACATGCTCACTTGATTACATAAATGATAAATTACCAAATAATTTTCTACAGGTACTCACATTATAGCTACTTCTTCCAAGAAAACAACAAAACTGCAGTGTAAACACAGAGTGCAATCCTTTTCAAAATGAATAAAAAAGTGAGGAGAGAATAGAAATGTGTATGGCATTAAATAATTAGAATGAATCAGATCTCTCAACTACACCTGATGCGACATACCAGATTTTGACTCAAACTGTAGCTCCATCACTCAAGGAAAACAAGCACACAGCTTTCAATGCATAATTGCATATTCTTATCAAGAATACAATGTTCTCATGCCAATCATAGCTGCTACTACACACTGTTAACACAATATGCACCATAAAATGCTTACAATGTTGTTGTCCCTAACTATCATGTTAAACAACTGTACTGAACTCAAATGTTGTTGTCCTATTCACTTCAGGGAGGGACTTTTATTATTTTTTGGTACTTATAGCCATAGAAAAGATACCATAAAGTTGCAATTGTCATAACAAAGCATGTATTGGATACACATGTCAATTAGACAGTAGTTTATGCAATTATAAATTATATTGTATGTTTTCCAGTATACATTTCCTGAGACATGCTCAGAAAAATGTACTCATATGAGTATATTCAGAATGCCTAGCAATAGCCATGTTGCAGGTGAATGGGCCTAGTGTGTCATTGTCATGTCAACTGTGAGTATTCAAAGGTAATAAATTACATACACATAACTTTAAAACTTTTAGTGCCTTATGTGTATGAAGGAAACAATAATGAAGTTGTATTGACATTGTATACACTTGTGATAATGTGGAAGTACTGGGAAGAATCACAGACACCTCTGCAGTCATTCCAATATTTGTTTTAATTAAAAAAAAACAGAATTTGTTGCAGCATGCTACATGCTGTAAATAGAAAATATGTCTTTTCATACATGTAAATATATATAGTGAAATCTAGAAGGACATGACACATACATAAAAATGTCACTTTGACCAGTGTATCAACAGAACAATAATCTCTTATACATATTTAACCATTCTGTAGCTATAGCAGATGTGAGATGTACATACTTGGAAAATGAGGGTTATGGTCATATGACATATACTAACATGCACATAGATCAAGGAAAACTCATGTACTCAGTTACTTGACAACTGGGTGTGTGTTTATGAATGTCATTATGTATATCACTATGCATGTTTCTCCATAGTGGAAGCATACATAGCAGATTTGCTGATGAAACCATATCTACCTAACACTAGAGAAATATATGCACGCATGCTAATTCCACACTATTTGATTTGAGTTACTTATCTATCAAGTTTCACAATCCAGAGTACACAGTATCAATTGCAAACACCACAGGAGAATTTTATTCACAACAGTGTGATAGATCACATTTGAAAGGCTGACATCATCACTGTGATGTAAAGAAGATGTCTAGGCTAAAAATAGAAGATTTTTTTGGGGGAGGACTGTCTTAGTGTAAATGTTTCTCCTGTGTGGAAGTGTACACAGCAGATATGATGTTAAAGCCATACCTACCTAACACTAGAGACAATCACTCATAGTGTTTCCACACTATTGGATTTGAACAACCCACTTATCTAGTTATACAATCTAGAGTAAATACTATTAATCTCAAACACTACAGGAGAAACCTGATTACAACAGCAAGATAAAGCACATTTGAAGGGATGACAGTGTATTGTAGAGAACATAGCTTGGATTAATAAATGGAAAAAATTGATTGGAGCGCAGTCTCCCACTGTAAATGTTTCCCCTGATTGGAAGTCTCCACATCAGATGTGTGTGAAGCTTAGCACTACAGACACACACACACACACACACACACACACACACACACACACACACACACACACACACACACACACACACACACACACGCACACACACGCACACACACACACACACACACACACACACACACACACACACACACACACACACACACACACACACACACACACACACAAACTCACTTGCACTTTGTTGAGCGAACACGTCATCAAATATATCCTTTTAATGAAATTGCCCCCTCCCAAAACCCCCTTATTATCTCTGATTTTGCTGTTAAATGGTGCTTCATTCATTGATATCATTAATGAATCATTCTGATTTAAAGCCAGTAAAGCCAGAGATTGAGTGTTATAACTATTAATTTTGAAAAGATCCATGATAATGGACTGCCTGCTGGAGTCAGCACTGCCTCTCTCTAATGCACACAAACACTTAGAATGCATGCACGTATGCACACAAACACACACACATACACACACACACACACACACACACACACACACACACACACACACACACACACACACACACACACACACACACACACACACACTTTTTTTTGTTTTATTTATTTTATCCTTTTTTTCACACGATAAATAGCAAAGCACTATTTAATGAGATAAAACAAAAAAATGGTAACCATTAGCTTTTTAACTGTTCGAGTTTCACTGACGAATTTGTCAATGGGCATTACTTGTCCTTTAACACCCTGCTGGAGAATGTTCATCCTCTAATCAGAGTTTGTCATATACATGTCACTCATTCTCTAAGTTGTAATAAAAAGTTCAATAGTTCTTAAATGAAAGTCCAAGCAATAGAGACAAAGATTGATACTATGAATATTCATAGGTGAGAGTCACTTCATATCAATCCACTTTCGCAAAAAATGCTTTAATAATACACTATTGTTAGGAATTCAGAAAGTCTAATGTTAAACAAAAGTTACATACTGCACCCTCCCTCCTTCTTTGAGATAGGTTCATAGATTAGTACTAGTCTACTAGGCTAACTGTCTTTTTTGGCCATTTTAAGCCTAACCAATTACCCCATGTAAGAATCAAACATTGCATCGTGTGTTATAAGGTTAATACCTTAAATATTATACCAACCTCCCACACTAAGTAAATTAGCATTTTTAGATACAAAGCACAAATTAAGTAATAATTTAAATTCATGAATAACTTAAACGAGCAAACAATGAAAATGTCTCTATCGCTTCTTTGCATTAATATATATATATGTAACTATGTCACTGTAAACAGTGATTTAATAAAGATGTTTAGACTTCTTTTAGTCCTATAACAGGTGCTCAGCAAACAAAAGACTCAATCAGCATTAACTGACATTTCTGACTTTTCATCTTATCATCTGCCTGTATTGAGTTAATGGCAATTTCTCAGTGTTTGCAGCCATCTTAAAGGCAAACTTACTTCTTCTTCATTCGGCTTTTCCCTGGTCAATAGAAAAACTTAAAATATCATCCTTTTGTCAAGAGCTACAGTTTGAGCTGTCCGGTTAACACATTTCACTGCACTAGTAATTTTTCTACCTTACCTTTGGCATATAAAGCCTCTTCTCACAGTCATGTATTACCGAGAATGAAAAACAGACGAAACATGCAGACAAAAAAAAAAAGTGTAAAGTAAAGCAGTGACTATTATACAGGTTACGTTAACAACAAAAATAAATCAATTACAGCTATTTTTTTTCTTCTGGTCAGGAGGGATCTGGTTTAAAAGATCATATATTGTCAACCATTTGTCTGTCTTTCCCCCTATTTCTAAAAAAAAATCATTATTAATTGTGTGTTAAGAAATTATTTTCCATTTCATGCAACTTAACAGAAATAATTATAAGCAACCTTCTCATATTTTCAAGAGCTTAACTCCAGAAATACTATCATTTTGGGTGTAACAGCTCAAAGGGTTTGCCCTTTTGGCCACAGCTTAACTAATAAATCACATGCTCACTTGATTACATAAATGATAAATTACCAAATAATTTTCTACAGGTACTCACATTATAGCTACTTCTTCCAAGAAAACAACAAAACTGCAGTGTAAACACAGAGTGCAATCCTTTTCAAAATGAATAAAAAGTGAGGAGAGAATAGAAATGTGTATGGCATTAAATAATTAGAATGAATCAGATCTCTCAACTACACCTGATGCGACATACCAGATTTTGACTCAAACTGTAGCTCCATCACTCAAGGAAAACAAGCACACAGCTTTCAATGCATAATTGCATATTCTTATCAAGAATACAATGTTCTCATGCCAATCATAGCTGCTACTACACACTGTTAACACAATCTGCACCATAAAATGCTTACAATGTTGTTGTCCCTAACTATCATGTTAAACAACTGTACTGAACTCAAATGTTGTTGTCCTATTCACTTCAGGGAGGGACTTTTATTATTTTTTGGTACTTATAGCCATAGAAAAGATACCATAAAGTTGCAATTGTCATAACAAAGCATGTATTGGATACAAATGTCAATTAGACAGTAGTTTATGCAATTATAAATTATATTGTATGTTTTCCAGTATACATTTCCTGAGACATGCTCAGAAAAATGTACTCATATGAGTATATTCAGAATGCCTAGCAATAGCCATGTTGCAGGTGAATGGGCCTAGTGTGTCATTGTCATGTCAACTGTGAGTATTCAAAGGTAATAAATTACATACACATAACTTTAAAACTTTTAGTGCCTTATGTGTATGAAGGAAACAATAATGAAGTTGTATTGACATTGTATACACTTGTGATAATGTGGAAGTACTGGGAAGAATCACAGACACCTCTGCAGTCATTCCAATATTTGTTTTAATTAAAAAAAAACAGAATTTGTTGCAGCATGCTACATGCTGTAAATAGAAAATATGTCTTTTCATACATGTAAATATATATAGTGAAATCTAGAAGGACATGACACATACATAAAAATGTCACTTTGACCAGTGTATCAACAGAACAATAATCTCTTATACATATTTAACCATTCTGTAGCTATAGCAGATGTGAGATGTACATACTTGGAAAATGAGGGTTATGGTCATATGACATATACTAACATGCACATAGATCAAGGAAAACTCATGTACTCAGTTACTTGACAACTGGGTTGTGTGTTTATGAATGTCATTATTTATATCACTATGCATGTTTCTCCATAGTGGAAGCATACATAGCAGATTTGCTGATGAAACCATATCTACCTAACACTAGAGAAATATATGCACTCATGCTAATTCCACACTATTTGATTTGAGTTACTTATCTATCAAGTTTCACAGTCCAGAGTACACAGTATCAATTGCAAACACCACTGTAGAATTTTATTCACAACAGTGTGATAGATCACATTTGAAAGGCTGACATCATCACTGTGATGTAAAGAAGATGTCTAGGCTAAAAATAGAAGATTTTTTTGGGGGAGGACTGTCTTAGTGTAAATGTTTCTCCTGTGTGGAAGTGTACACAGCAGATATGATGTTAAAGCCATACCTACCTAACACTAGAGACAATCACTCACAGTGTTTCCACACTATTGGATTTGAACAACCCACTTATCTAGTTATACAATCTAGAGTAAATACTATTAATCTCAAGTACTACAGGAGAAACATGATTACAACAGCAAGATAAAGTACATTTGAAGGGCTGACAGTGTATTGTAGAGAACATAGCTTGGATTAATAAATGGAAAAAATTGATTGGAGCACAGTCTCCCACTGTAAATGTTTCCCCTGATTGGAAGTCTCCACATCAGATGTGTGTGAAGCTTAGCACTACAGACACACACACACACACACACGCACACACACGCACACACACGCACACACACATACACACACACACACACACACACACACACACACACACACACACACACACTTGTGCTAGTCAGTTGCTGATGTATTTGAACACTTACTTAAGTACACAATCTAGAGTACAAAGTATCAGCCATAAGCACCACAGGAGAAGTCTGACTTTATATGTGGATACTGCACATTTGTAAGGCTTAACATCAGTGTGTTGTAGAAAAGCCAGGTTTGGGTGAAAAGAAATGTGTCTTGACAAGTAGAACAAACAGTAATTGCATGCTGCACAGATAACCTATGTATCCATAACAGTGTTAGTAACACATAGGCGTTTCACAGTATGGTGTATTGATTACAATCACACTTGAAAAACAGTGGACTGACAATGATTGTATACAAATAGTAATTACTTATTGCAGCATTTTCAATATGTTCTTATGCTTGGACAATGTCCATTGTAAACTATAAACAGGTAGGTCAAACATATGAGCATCCACTACTTAATACCACCCATCAAGTGTGTGTTTGCAAAGCTCCCACACAATTATACACCATTTTCAAGTCAAATTTATTTATTTATTTATTTTATTTTACATTTGTTGACCGGGCTAGTCCAACTGGATACGTGTCCATTTTCAGTGGAGGCCCGGGGAGAAAAGCTCCAAAACAAAAACATACTAAAAAAAATATACTAAAAGTAACACACAAAATACATATAAAAACAAAAATATACTTAAAAATATATAAACATCTGATGCTAATGATTAGGAGATGGCATTAATATAGAGTAATTCATCTTCAGTTTAACATAGTATACAAAAAGAAATGTAAGTACAGTATCTGGTAGGTTTTGAGCATGGTAAGTAGTACTAAGTAGTACTAAGTAGTGACTGAGATAGGAATTAAGAGTGAAGATTTGAGTATAGATTGGGTACTTAAAGATTTAAGGTAGAAAAAATTAGGTTATGTGGGTAGCATATAGATTAGAGAATAACAGCTAGGCAAATATATTGTAGTACAGAGATATATGTACATAATGAAGTGTTTAGACAGCATCACAGTTAACTCACCATATTTTGAGTGTAACAGTCCAACAGAACATAAAGAAGTAATAGAAGACACTCACATTACTTTCTTTTTGTCAAAATTGGTTCCTCAGATCCACTGCTGACAAGCTTATTTGCTTGACTAATGGCAAAGTATTATCTCATATGTAATTATATGTTGAGGTATGAACTTATAGTGGAAATTAACAGTAATCTATGGTGCCCCATGCAGACCTTTGTGCAAATAAGGAGTACAGACATAAAAACTCTTCTGATTCTGATCCAGTTCAGAACAGATGTGTGTTATGTTAATGTTTTCTGTGTAATGATATGCAAGTTCATTATATGGATTATACAGGTGCATAGTTAGACAACTCTCATATCTGGTGACCGTCATGTATTTGAGGCATGTTGAACAGATTCTTATAGAGTTTTACGTGCATGTATGACATCACTGAGTAAAACAGTCACTACATAATAACATACATGTAGGTGTCAGAATTAAAAGTCATCAGAATATGTGTAATGCAAATTAATGTATCATAGCAGCAATATTTTCAAGCTGTGTCTAGTGTAATATGCCTGTTAAACAATAAAGTCTTGCACTTATTTCTAGGATGATATTAGTATTTTTGGGCTGATTATGAAACACATAAGGGGCAAACATGTCAATGCTGGTGAAATCACAAATGTATGCATAAATCGATAGGCCAATTTTTAATGAGAAATTATAATGTTTAATAACTGTAGACTTGATACTGGATTTAGACACCTGACAATCAGCATAGACAGTCTAAATATAATCAATAGATGATCACACCACTAAGGAAGGCAAATGTCAAGTTCCAAAACAGAGACGTTTAAAGGTAGAATGAAAACACTATGAAGCATGGAAGTTTGTGTGCAGCACGCTTCATAACAGTAGTTAGAATTACAACATTTCATATGGCATCCATTCAACTCTGTAGCCTGTTCACCATATAAAAATAACTGAGTCCTCATAGTGCTATCAGGCTGTCTTTCCATAGCATAGGGAGGCTAAGCACAGTAGTGCAAGGGGCAGCACATTAATGCAGCCAAAGACAAAAACTCACCAGTTTTTTGCCCTAAAACTTAAAACTGACATTCACCATCTGTTACTTTTGCTGCTCAGTGTCAGATATTGTGAAAATGCTGTGAACAAAGACTGATGAGGCAAAAGGAGGGAAGAAGGAGAAATAGGGAGAGAGACATAAAAATTATTTGTTTATGGGCCATTTTTGGCCAAGTTGTGGTGTGTTAATCTGTGGACTGCCATCATAATAATTATGTTGTGCTCCATACAACAACAGTGTTTCCAATAAGGAGTAAGCAGGGATAGGGGAGTAGAAGCATGATTTAGACATACACATGATAATGGTGAGTTAATAACAAATGTAGGCATCAGTTACACACACAGGTATTAATATGAAAAAATAAATAATATTTGGTATACTTCTGGATTCAGATCCTTGACACTACCCAAAAAAGCAATCTACAGACTTGAGCATTGCATGAGCATACCATAGGTTCATAGGTTCATAGGTTTATACTAGGCTATCTGCCCTAAGGCATTTATAAGCCTAGCCCAATGTTTTGTGGCTTACGCCACCCCTTATGTTAAAAATACTGTGCCCATTAGTTTGTTGTGCCTCTGTCCAGCAGTGACACAGAGATGATTCCCGGGGTAAACCTACGATCTCCCATCCACCGGTCAAGATTTCTCTTGAACAGAGCCACACAGGAAATCATACTTCACAAAGTTAAAATAACACATTTTAAGGGACATTAACAAAAGACTGAAGTAAGGGCCAATGTAGGCATAAGGCTTCATCACAGCGATGACAATTGAAACATCCCATACAGTGGATTTTAACCAGCAAATGAATAAATATATAGGAGTAACTGCCTTACAATAGTGCTATTAATATCTGTTTCTATAGTGCAGTGGAGATAAGCACATTTGCATGATGATAACCTTACTAGTGTGGTCAATGGTAAAAACTTCAGTTTTTGTCATGGGATATGAAATACCATTTACCATCATTCATCTTTGATACATGATGCTGAGCAATTGCTGTGGACAAAAACTGAAGTTTTTTTTTTTTTTTTTTTGATGGGTCATCTCTGGCCATGTGTGTTGTGTGTGATTCTATTTTTCACCAGATTCAGTGTGTAAAAAAGTGCTTGACAGATCAATGGCAAAAATGGGGTACAATCAGAGGGTCGGGCACAGTGGGGGGGAGAATAAAGGAATGTGCTGCATAGTGAAGGGGTGACATCATATCTATCCACTTCACAAGATAAATGTATACTTGTAACAAAAATTTCATGAATTTGGATAGTCATGACATCAAGGCTGGGTGACACAAATAAATACTGTTGTATGGCCATTTGGACCAAATTAAGTATGCCAAACAGACACACAGGCAACGTGGAGAACTATATATGGAGCATCATTTCTTTTATTGGGACAGGTGCCCATTTTCTAAGGGAGAGGATTTTTGGAGAATATGGTTAGGAATAAGAGGGTAAGTAGGTTGGGTAGGTTAGATAGCAGGTGCAGGCATACAGGGCATGCAAGTCAGACAGGGATGGTGATGGACAAAAAAGATTTGGGAAACCATAATTAGAGATGAGAAGGAAACATCAGAGGTACATGCGAATCCATAATGAGTACAGAGACAATCTAGTCCTCTCCCTCAGAACTGTCAACACTGTCTCTTGTCACTGAAGCCTGGGTCAGTGCTGCATGGGGCATCAGCTTTGCAATTCAAGGCAGTAATTGAAGTATATACTACATATGGTACTAATCTGCCTATTTAGACACAAGACCCCTCTCTATGATGTCCACCACCAGCCCTTCCATTTCCTGATAAATGACAGAAATGCCACTTCCACCAGTACTACACCTGCGGGGTACCACTGCACCAGCCATACCTTTCAACTGTACCAAATTCTTCAGTATTTAACAGTTTTGAGGACAAAATAATGGGGTGCCACAAATTCCCAATTTTTTTTTAATACTACTTTAAACTTATGGCTGACATCACCACACATATCCTGCAATGTCATCAACATGCAGAGGCATGCATGATAACATTAGTGTCATGAGGCAGACTGCAACCTATCAGAATCAGACTGTTAATTGGAAGTCACAGCAGATGCCAGGCAGCAACAGCAATGAATGAGTGGAGCAGTGCACATATTACAAGTTAGCAATACAGTCAGATAGTCCTGTCCACCCAACATCCATCAGTCCCATCCATGTCCAACTCCAACTGCACTCCACAGAATCAGCATGAGAAAAATTAACTTTCTCTGGCTCAACTTCCAGGACCAGGTAACTTAAACTAAGCAAAAAACAATTAAAAAAAAAAGTTTTTGCACGAATGTCCAGTGACTGAAGGTTTACAATAATTGTTGGCTTTGTAGTTTAGAATTAAAACTGTTTCTCCTTACAATCCTGTCCCCAGATGCCCCCACTCATCTTAAATCTGTGTGTATATAATAAGCAGACAAACCAAAAAGAAAATAGCATTATGCTGCCAAAGCTTAATAATTCCACCACAGATATATTGAATATTAAAACAATCTTGTTTTAATATTCAATGTATCTGTGATGCAGTTATTAAGCTTCAGCACTATAACATTATTTCCTTTTTGGTTTGTCAGTTTGTTTTATGCACTATTTGGTTTGGTATATATAATAAGCATCGGTGACATTGTTTGCTGGTACCGTGTTTGATCATTACTTTGGCAAACAGACTACATGTACATCCAGTTTTTGTTTGATGCACAGATGGAAATGGCAGTCATGCTTGGTCTGTAAGAGAGCATCTGAGTGAAGAGGAACCATATAACCCACATATACATCCAGTTATGTTTATATATATATATATATATATATATATATATATATATATATATATATATATATTGTACACCCTTAGTCCTATATATAACTTGTGTTTTCTTTGTTCAGAATGAAAGGCAGAACACATCATAAAAGTGTTATGTTCTATTTTGTTATGTTCTATATTCTCTCATGAGAACTATGAAGTCTGTGCCATTATATGGGATATTACTCACTAGTGGCTTTTAAAAAGAACTACACAGCAAATTCCAGCAAAGGAATCATCACTAGACTTGACTTTTATTGTTAAAATAAGAATAGTTATTATAGCGATGCTTTCGTGTGAATGATGTGATGTGATGTGTGTGAGTGAGTGAGTGTGTGATCAGTAGCTGGACAAACTGGACTGCTTTAAATGTTTTATAATCATTTTCTTAGCTTGAGACTGTGAAGCAGCAACTGAAGAGGATCAATATGGAGAAAGAACAATAGAGGCAACTGAAAAGGGACAGTTGACGCTAAGCTTGAAAAATTATTACTTCACAGAAAGAGTGATAGGGCATTTAAACAGAATGGCAGATGCAGAAGTACAGCAGATACATCAGGGGGGGGGGGGCTCACACCTGATTATGGCAGAGTACAGAATGAATAAAAGGAGGGAAGGAAGGTTTGCACAGGTTCTGGCACCAACTTGGCCATAAATAAACAATGGGTTGTCTTCTATTGCAATGCTCACTTATACAGAGCAGTGTGCTTGCTGGGACCTTAACAGAAATGTGCTGTAACTTCATGCGGTAAGGTATGCCTGTTCTGTGATATTGTAATTACAGGAAACTGTACATTAGTGAGGCAGCAACAATTTTCTAATCATCTTCATATAAACACTGCAAAAATCTCAGGGAATTTCAAAAGAAAAAAAATGCAAAGTAGGCATTAGTCATGCCTTAGCCTAGTCATGCATTTCAAAGGGGCAAATGCATAATATGCCTTGGCTTTGATGTCAGTAGGTTCTCCTGCTGTGCTCTGTAGATCAGGTACCAAAAACATTTCATTCGTTCAAGTGCTTATGGCTACGCATGCAGTAGAGTTCCACTTAGAATTGTAAAGCTGAAACAACTGAATGTAGAAAGACCAAAACGGAGAAGTTTGTATTGGCACATTGACAAAATGATGAATTAATACTATAAAGTCTTCTGGTTATATTTTGTGTTTAATATTCTTTCTGTTCTTCAATTTGCATTTGAATTTTGGTATGCCAGATTCCACTGGAGTAGGTGGGGTTACTTAATTATGTATGCAAATGTTATGTTAATCAGCATACATATTTTGGGGCAGCTGTAACTACTTTTCATGGTCCTTTATCCAGATTTTTGATGTTTCCAGGTTGAAAGGTATGGCATAAGTAGCCAAAGCACAGCTTCCTGACACACTTGGAAAAGGTAGTGCAGGAGTTGTGGAGGCAGTGTTGGCAGGTTGGGACACAGATGTATTGGGTGCCTGTGCTTCCTGTGGTGATATGGTGCTCTAATCACCAATGATATGGATTTGCATGCTGACAGTCATATGTGTTGCAGCAGCAATGTTTCTACACTGACAAAAGAGAAAAAAAAGACAGAGATATAGGGTAGAGGGAAAGAAAACAGATATAATAACATCAATGCTATATTAGATTAATATTTCAAAATATAATGATTAACTATATTAACCTTTGAACATCTAGATATGATGGAAAGTATGTGTGTCATAAAATACATAAATCTCTCTGTCATTATAAATAGTATGAAAGCAGGTGAGTATGATATATTTGATACATGCATTCTAAGTTAATACATCCATTGACAAAAATAGAATGTTGAATGTTATATAATATTGCAGAAATTTTTTTTAGATATTATCCAGCAATAAAAAGAAATGTCTGCTGCTGGGATTTGAACCCACATACAGCTAAAATGATTTACTCCTTGCCTAATACAATGATCAAGAGCTATTGGAGTAGGTATACATGCTTAAAATACAAGTTAGATATGCTTACCTATCTGTGTGTGTCTTAAGCTAATAAAGACTGATGCACTAAAATTTGGTATAATTAACTAAATTACAAATGTATTATTATTGTGGTTGCATTCATATCTGAGCCACTCTTACCCCTTGCCTTGCTGAGGTATGCCAATTATTTCTGATTTACGTCCTTGTTTCTAGCAATGCTCTCAGTAGCCATACATAAAAAAATAACAAAAGAATAAGAAGGAGAATAAATAAATGTATTTCCTTGTCAATCAATGGCATTGTATTGATCTGTGATGAGTCACTTTACTTAACACAACTCAGGGGTGTTTGTAGTTATAAAATTATATCTCTGGCTCAGAAGGTCTTGCTTGCACCTCTTCATGTCATTATAACTGTGACAACATTATTCACCAGTCTGTTGGCTCTAAATGGAATATCAGCCTCACCTTCACCTGCCATATCTACTGAAGAGCCCATAGAAATGTGGCAATGACTTGGTGCTCAATTCAAATCTCGTGTTTACCAGCCTAGGTGCAATAAAGGATAAGCTAGCCAGCTGTATTTGCACAACTTGTAAGCACAAAAATGGCCTGGCAGAAAAATTTGGTATGATTCCTTCAAAATACACTGAATGTGTACAATATGGCAGAGACGCTTGGCTATGTGTGATACGCACTGTATTTACACATGTTCTACTGTGAAATCCTCAAATGATTCAGAATGATGATAATGAAATTACATTTCAAAGAAAAGATTGTCACCTCTAAACATGTTCTCTGTTTTGGTAGACGGTAGTCATTTATACAGCATTCTGACACAGAGATATGACACAATATCATCTCTATAATGTTATAGTAATAATTAATGTTGGTGAGAAGTAAAATGATATAAATGGATTGATGGGACATATAAAATATAAACTTTCTGTAACACTGCTAGGGAAATGAACCTTTGACTAAAAAAAGCTAAATTGCAAAATGTTACTTATTAACTGCTAGTGCAACAGGAGAACTTACATTTTTAACTTGTAAACTGAGGTATAACGATTTCAGTATGAGTGGAGATCTAATTATGACATGTCTCTATATGTGTGACATTCAGTTGTTATATTCTGGAGTTGTCAGTAAAATATAGAATTGTTTGTGTAAATCAGTTAAACATGCTTTGACTTGCATGACCTGAGTAAGACATGTTGTGATAGATGCCATACATAATTAACATGACTTACTCCCCAACACACCTAATAATTATTTGTTGTGATCATATTTTTACAGTAACTTTTGTGCAGATTATACACATGCTAGTGTAGTTGAAATTAACAATGGTCACTGTTATGCTTAATGTACTTTACACAAAATACAGGTGACATACTTAGCAATCATTACACAGAGTTGTGTTGCAAATTCAGTTTTAGCAAACATTAGTTGCATTTCATATCAAATTCCTAACAGAAATTCTGTGACAGTATTAATTCGGAACCCCCTATTAAAATTGTTGGTAAACAAGATTTGAACCCTGCATTACCTCTACTGCTTCTACAAGCTTACTGTATTAACACCTTGAGCCAGAGGGAAAGGTACTTAAGTGCAATTCTTTCACTCAGAGTGCTGACGGAAGCACTAAGGCTCCAGTATCGTTTGAACTACTGATGGCAGACCATATTAAATTTTTTCAGTTTTTGTCTTCAGAAGTGAATTGTGTCTCACTGATAGCAAATGTTGACACATAACAATGCCAAGTGACATGCAAATGTAAAAGCATAAAAAATAAATAAAAATATAAATATTCAATCAGAATCAAAATAAAGGTTATATCTGGCAATAAATCAAGCACTTATGGCATTACACTGACACATTCAGTATTTTAACAGTGTTTTCTATATCATAACCTGCATTTCTGTTACACATCATCCAGGCCTTCAGGTAATGATGATGCTTGAGGAAGGGACCATACAGCAGATTACAGAAGCTCATTTTTACATGTCATATGCAAGTAAAAAATATATATTTTTAAGTGAATGCTTTACTGCCATGATTACTACTTTGGAGATATTTATAATTAATCCAGAGTATTATAAATACTTCCACATTCATCACGTTACTGATTTTATTTCCCCACACTTCATTAAATATTATATTTTTATGTCATGCATATAAAACTGCATTAGCACTAGCAATAGCTCATAATTTAATAACTAAACATTTGCGTCCCTTTGACTAGTGCATTCAATTTATCAGAATCTGTAATTAAAGCCTGAATTTTTGCTGCTATTACAAATTTTAGTGTATTAACATGTTGAGCCACAGAGAAAGTGTCATAAAAGCTGTCCTATTTGCCAGGCATTACTAAATATTGTTAGCATTATACATGTATAACTGTAATTTCAATTAAATATGATCAGTGTTATGCTAAAGGCAAATTAGCAAAGAGTATAGGTAAAGTATTTAGTACTCATTACAGAGAGTTGGGTTGTAGAATTTAGAATAAAATGTGTGTGAAATTCTCTTTCGAAACTGTTTAGTAAAACTATGTGTAGTTTACATTGGAATCCAGCTTTTATGCTACTGCTTCTCTATACTTACTGAATTAAAACTTTAAGCCAAGGAGAAAGGTAAGCGAAAGATTTATTTTCTTCAATCAGTGCTATCCAGAATGCTGTCAGAAGTACACCAGCTCCACTCTCATTTGAACTACTGATGGCACTCCAAGCTAAATGTTTGAGTGTTTGCCTTGAGAAAAGAATCATAATTTACTGCTAGTGACCATTGACAGTCACCAGGATTCAATGCCAAAATTGGCGCAAAGGATGAAGGCAAAAAAGGAGAGAGAGAGAGAGAGGGAGAGAGAGACAGAGAAAGGAAAATGTTGCCTGTCTGATGATTTCTTAACTCTGTGGTTATATACCATGAAAAGGTTGACATTAAGGATCTGAACTTGTCTAACTCTAATGACATTAAGGATCTTACCTTGTCTAACTCTAATGTGTTTTGGCATGTAACCACTGTAAATATTGTATCGGTAAATAACTGTATGAGTTAATAACAGCATGCCTAGATGACTTGAACTACTTAATGAAGACCTACTGATTTTCATTAACCCCAGAACTAATAT
The DNA here is from genome assembly GCF_019279795.1 of Protopterus annectens. Taxonomy (NCBI): domain Eukaryota; kingdom Metazoa; phylum Chordata; order Ceratodontiformes; family Protopteridae; genus Protopterus; species Protopterus annectens. Next base: position 245,738,478 of record NC_056725.1, on the reverse strand, counting down.
TATTTGCCTAGGTATGTAACCTCTGTAAAAATCGTAATCATAAACATTATTGCTTGCTTAGATATGTTAACTACTGTATATACTGCATTTTAATCTAATTTTCGTGACCTTGGAGCTTTTCTCCCCAGGCCTCCGCTGAAAATGGACATGTATCCAGTTGGACTATCCTGGTCAACAAATGTAAAATAAAATAAATAAATAGTTTCAAACAGACATCACCTTCTATGCATTTGAATCTTGAATCCATGGCATTAACATGAAACAGTGGGAAGATTAAGAGTATACACCTTATACAGAGAGGGGATTATGAGGTAGAGAAAATGGAGTGCATATACTCCAGCTTTGACATTCAAACACTTTAAATTTATGGAACAATATATCCATTCTATCACAGTTTTACAATAAATGCCTGAAAGCTTTTGATATTTGCAACATTTAACCTAAGAAATCATGTCATAGTAAGGACAAAAGTATGCAATAAAAGAGTGTGTCCTTCCCTTTCTTTTGTGAGCTGTAACTGTCATTTGATACATTTGTAAAGTGGTAGCATTATGCTTTGCATGTATTTAAATATGTATTGTTTGCTTGTCTTGTTTTCTTGTACTTCACATAACTTACACACACTTGATGCTCACAGGCACATTAACCTGTTAAGTTTATATTCAGAAATGTATTATATTGTATTATCTCCTAATTAAGCTCAAATTTCTTTTGTTAGTCTCTTCTCCCTGACACACCTTCTGTAGGTGTGCCTCAAAGAGGCAGGAATGCTAAACACTTTATTATTTGTGTACTACTGCTAATGAGTCACACTTACAAACTCTTAGCCAGTACAACTTCTTAATACTCACTCTTGTACTGCTTGGTTGTGGGCATGGCATCATGTAGGTCATTACACTGTGTTTATGTCCCCAGAACTTTGAGAAGAATGTGTGATTCATGAATGATAATGAGTTTATACCTGAATTACATATTTACCATATCCAGAGGGGTTCATCTGTGCTAAGCACTGTCGGTGGCTAAGAAACTTGTATCATATTAGAGGTCCATGCTTGGATTTACCAACTTCAGCTACTGCAGTTTGACTGCTGCAATTGCATTACTTTTGTTAAACTTCCATACAAATCCTGTCAATGTTTGCTATGTTTCTTTACAAGTGATAGTTAAACAGTTACAATGGCATATATTTCAGATAGCATTGGGTGAGGTCTGTTCATTTTTATTGGTATAAAAGGTATAGCAGTTATTTGAAGTATCCTCATGTAATGTTATATGCACCTTTATAGGAATATTTCTCTTAGGACTTGAAAACAATTGAGAATATTTTTATGTTATTATTAGCAATATGAAGGTTGCATTTTACATCGATAACTGTTTTAAGCCCAATGTGCATGCCTGACATAAACAAAGGTTATCCCAAATTATAACATTTTCATTTTATATACTTAATTCATTGTTAATGCAACTATCTGTTCCAGATTTACTGATTTTTTCATCCTTAGTCAGCTTTGCCATTGCATTGTTTTTATGGGAATATAGTTATGTATTACATGTGTATATTCATATATAACAGTTAGTTAATTTTTGTTAATGATACCTATATAAATGTATATTTGTTTTCTTTGAAGTCACTGGTTCTTTTTTTTCCTGACACATATATGTTTTTTTTTTACTCTGGGTTACATAAAACTGCATTCTCAGATGCTGGAATGGGGTAATAGTGTAGACTCTCCATCAATATGAATCACAGATTTAATGTAAGTCTTAGTTGATAAGTCCTTCCATGACAGTACCTGGTAGCAGATGGTTCATGATGTCAGTGCTGTGGGTGACAGTGGCTGTGAGTACAAACACATCAGACATCAGGCTACTGACATGACCATCAAGGTCAAGAAAACAGCCAATGTTATAGCATAGGAATTGAGGGTTACTGGTGGTGGTCCTGCTACTGAAGCCCCAGTCACAAACATATAAGAGATCACTGCATGGTATCTGGACAGCTCATTGGAGGTTCCCAGTGTAGAGCTGGATAGAGGTGCAGAGGTGGATAACCACCAACTGTTTACTGTTGAAACTCCAGGAATACAATTAATAATCTATACACACACACACACACACACACATATATATATATATATATATATATATATATATATATATATATATATATACATATATATATATATATATATATATATATATATATATATATATATATATATATATATATATATATATATATATATATATATCCCACACACAGGATGCAAGGGAGTAGTTCTAACAGAAGTGCCATGATTATGTTCCTGCAGACCCTCATATTGTAAAGCTCATCCTGACTGTGAAGACTGATAGAGAAGGGTGAAGACTGCCAGCCTAGCCAGATAGAATTTTGCAGAGAGTTCTGTCACTTGTAAATATGAAGGTAAACTACAGGCTTGTCTTAAATGTAAAGAAATACTGTTACATGTGGAATTGGAAATAAATGTGACAACAGTGCTCTCTACTGACCAAAGTAAAGCATGTGGTGACCCTTTAAAGTAGACAGTGGTGCTGAAAAGTCTAGATGAGGAAATAATTTCAATTATTTTAACCAAGAGTTAAATGGTTAGATTTAAACATGCAAATGTATTTTTATTGCACTGTTCCTGGCCAGCTGCAAGATAACAAAAGGGAGATGTTAAGAATATAATTGCAGTTAATGTGTAGCCTAGGAACTCCAGGAAAGTGAAAAAGAATGATGTAATGTTTATTAGAACTGCAATGACAATTTAAACAGTGGGAATCAGAAGGCATTAAGCATTTTTGTCTTGATATCCAACTCATCAACACTTTGCCTGTTGTCTTAAAAGTTATTTTAGAAGTGTGTTTTCTTTTAGCAATAGCTAGAAAATTAGAAAGATTAGACTAGGTGTTTTTCTGTGATGTCAGAACTGTACTACTGATTTATTTTAAGCATTTCTGTGTGATCTCTAAACTCTTGACTAGCACTGACTGTGTAGTAGAAAGTATTGTTTGGTGGGTTTAATTATTTATTATTAAATATTTTAAAACCTTTTAACTGTGTCTGGTTTGTGTAGAGATAAGTTAAGCTCTAGAGTACATTGCATATATATAGGGTTTACTGTCCAAGTCATTCTAATAAGCTTTGAGACTGTTTAGTCAGATCTACCAATTGAATATTAATATTGCACAGTAATAATTGGACACCCTTTTAAGGGCCTTTGTGTAGCTGATAAATATTAGCTTGGTGGTGACAGTAATTACTACCGTATAGTCTGGGTAAAAGGGGCACAGCTGGAGAACCTGTGCCAGACTTCCCCAGAAGTGTCTGTGTGGTTGTATAAACTCTTATCTCAAAGTATGTGTGTGTGTGTGTGTGTGTGTGTGTGTGTGTGTGTGTGTGTGTGTGTGTGTGTGTGTGTGTGTGTGTGTGTGTGTGTGTGTGTGTGTGTGTGTGTGTGTGTGTGTGTCAGCTACTTGGACAGGGACATGAAGCACTGGTTGGACAGAGAGGTTGCTGGAGATTTTAGTTTCCCAGCTAGGCTGAGATCTGGACCCTATAGCTGTGCCAATGGGGAGTCTTATTGGGGACCTGGGGAGCAAGGGAGTGACCAGCCCCAAACTGACTGTGATCTCCGTGTGCTCTTAAGGGTAATTGCACTTTACTTTGTGTATTTGTTATCCTTTCCTCAAATATGAGACTCCCCTCTCTGGTGTTAGTGGTGAGGATTGAGGCCACTTGATTGCTGGGCCAGAGCTCTGGCGTCACATATTAATTGGTGGCAGTGGTGGGACATCCTCACGTATTAATTGGTGGCAGTGGTTGGGATATCCTCACATTTGTGAGAGCTTCTTTGATGCCTTTGCCTGTGATTTAGGAGCCTTTTCATAGGGTAGCTATGGATATTGTGGGTCCTCTGAGTACCCCAAGTTCCACAGGGAAAAAATATATCCTAGTGGTAGTGGATTATGCTACATGATACCCTGAGTCAGTGGCTTTGCCTCCATTGAGACAGAGAAGGTGGCAAATGCTTTGTTAGAGATTTTCAGCAGGGTAGATTTCCCAAAAGAAATACTGACTGACAGCGGTGTCAGTTTCATGTCAGATCTGCTGGCTTGTCTGTGGAAGTCCTGTGGAGTGAAGCACATAAAGACCACCCCTTACCATCCCCAGACTAATGGTCTTGTTGAGAGGTTAAACTCTACAATCAAGTCCATGCTACCATCTGTTTTTGCTTACAGACAGGTTCCCCAGGAATCCACAACTTTTTCACCCTTTGAGTTGCTGTATGGGAATAGGGTGAGGGTGGGATATCGACATCACATATTAATTAGTTGGCAAAGTCTAATTGGCTTGTAGTGGTGTGGGTAGAGTGAATCCTGTAGTTTGTGTACGGTGAGCTTTGAAGGTGTTTTTGTACGCTAAAACAGCCACACAGTGACTACTCAGAGTTCAGATCACAATTGCTTTATTTCTTTTGTTAGTTTAGTTAGTCAGGGTGAGCAGGCACATGTCAGCAGAAGAGTATGCAAAGCTGACAAGGAGCCAGCTGGATGAGATGTGCCAGGCTAGGGGACTGGTGCATGGAAACCTGACTAAGGCAGACCTGATTGCAGGCTTGGTTACAGCTGCATCAGAAAAAAGCAACCAGGAGGACAATCAGACTGGCAGTGGAGATATAATTCCCTTGGAGAATGGACAGCTCAACCTTTCTGCAGTGGACCTAAAATCCAGCTGGAGCTAAAGAGATTTGAGTTGGAGGCCAGGCATGTGGAATTAGAAGCAAATGAGAGACTGCAACGTTTGCAGGCTGTGGAGAATGAGAAACGGTTATGTCTGCAAGCTGAGGAACAAGAGAGGCAGAGGCAGCATGAAAAGGAGATGCTGACTCTTTGCCAGAGTCATGGAGGTAATGGGGAAGGGAGTAACTTGACCCCAGAAGCACAAAAGGTCAGTAAATTTCTTCCACAGTTTAAAGAGGGGGATAATGTTGATAGTTTCATTCATATGTTTGAGAGGGTATGTAAACAGTATGAAGTTGACCAAGGGCTCTGGGTACAGTTCCTGACCCCCTTACTCCATGGTAAAGCTGTAACTGTTCTGTCCAAAATGTCTGATGTTGCATGTTTTGATTATACTGCTGTTAAGAAATGTCTTTTAGAACTGTTTAAGCTAACACCTAAAACATATAGGAAAATGTTTCATGAGCATAGATGCAAGGCAGATGAAAGTGTGTGTGAATATGTTGCTGAACTGAGCACTTATCTCCATAGGTGGGTGGGTGGATGTCAGGTCATCACTTTTGAAGGACTGGCAGACCTTTTGGTGAGGGAACAAAGCCTTAGCACTTTGCCTGAGGACATGAGGATCTGGTTAGCTGATAGACAATGGGCTACTTCAGATGAGTAGGGGAAGAAGGGAGACCTATACCTGGCAAGCAGGGCAGCCCTGCACAGAAAGGGGACCCCCAGTACTGCTCATGGATCTAAAGGAACCCATGGTGGGTAGCGCAGACTGCCACAACAGAATCTGCCAGTAGCAGGGGAAGCCACTAGTCCAGGTACACTTCCAGGAGCTAGAGTTAAATGTTTTGAATGCAGTCAGTGGGGCCATGTGGCATACAAGTGTCCACAGAGGCAAGGTGTGGAACAAAAGGTGAGGGAGCTAGAAAGTGGGAAAAACAAAATGCCAATAGTAGGTTGTCTTGGGACAACAAGGGTACCAAACTACCACCAGAGGCTATATCCTATTGTAGTGAATGACAAAGAGGCCATTGCCAAGAGAGACACAGGCTCTGATATAACCATTGTAAAGCCTACAATGGTTACAGAGGAGCACTACTTTCCTGGGCAGTCCACTCCAGTCAGGGCTTTAGGAGGGATCACATTCCAAATCCCTTTGGCTAGGGTTCACATTGACTGGGAGGGTGGAAAAGGAAGCCAGAAAGTAGATGTGTTTAAGGATATACCTGCAGATGTCCTGATAGGGAATGATTTGGATGAGGCAGCACCATGTGCTTATGCAGTTACTCATGGTCAGCCTAGGAGACAAGCATGTCAGTCTAGTAGCCTGGGGGAGACCCATACAGAATGCATAATTGCAGTCAGGACTGGTGAGGTGGTTACATCAGGGAGTGAGCTATGCTGTAGCAGTGAGACTGAAGGTGAGCCACAGCTGCTTGGGGGTACTGATGGTCCCTTGGACAGAGTGACTGCAAAGGTACAGGTGAGTACTAGTACCCAGGCTGACAGTGAGGCACCACTGTCAGAGGATGCCAGACTTCCTGTGGAAGGGGATCTGGGAAGGGTTACAAGGAGAGAATTGAGACAGGCTCAGCTCTCAGACCCTACATTGCAAGGCCTGAGGCAGGTAGCTAAGGAGGCACATGATTCTCAAGGGAAGGGGGAATCTGTAAACAGGGACAAAGGGTTACTATACAGAGAATGGACCCCCGAGGGAGGGCTAGAAGGTGAGAGAGTACAGCAGTTGGTAGTGCCTAGAGCCTACCATCTGGCGCTTTTAGCCATAGCCCATGATATTCCCTTTGCAGGTCATATGGGCATAAAATGTACAAAGAGGCATATTATTCAGAACTTTGATTGGCCTGGATTTTCCAGAGATGTAACAAGGTACTGCAGGACCTGTGAGCATTGCCAAAATGTAAGCAAGGCAGGAGACAAGGTGAGAGCTTCTTTGATGCCATTGCCTGTGATTGAGGAGCCTTTTCAGAGGGTAGCTATGGATATTGTGGATCCTCTGAGTACCCCAAGTTCCACAGGGAAAAAGTATATCCTAGTGGTAGTGGATTATGCTACATGACACCCTGAGTCAGTGGCTTTGTCCTCCATTGAGGCAGAGAAGGTGGCAAATGCTTTGTTAGAGATTTTCAGCAGGGTAGGTTTTGCAAAAGAAATACTGACTGACAGAGGTGCCAGTTTCATGTCAGACCTGCTGGCTTGTCTGTGGAAGTCCTGTGGAGTGAAGCACATGAAGACCACCCCCTACCATCCCCAGCCTAATGGTCTTGTTGAGTGGTTAAACTCTACAATCAAGTCCAGGCTACCATCTGTTGTTTGCTTACAGACATGTTCCCCAGGAATCCACAGGTCTTTCACCCTTTGAGTTGCTGTATGGGCATAGGGTGAGTGGACCTCTAGATTTAATTCGAGATGAGTGGGAAAGTGAGTGTGAGTCTCACAAGGAGGCTGTTGTGGCATACATCCTAAACCTCAGGACAAGGCTTAGGGAACTCATGGGCTTGGCCCAGGAGAACCTGTCAGAAGCTCAACAACAGAAAAAGGTGTTGTATGACAGGAATACTTGAGCTAGAGAGTATGCTGTGGGGAAACAGGCAATGGTTCTCATTCCTGTCAGATACAACAAGCTGCAAGCAGTTTGGGAGGGTCACTACAAGGTGGTAAGAAAGGTAAGTGATGTTAACTACATGGTGGAACTGCTAGGCAGATGGCAGGGGTAAAAATTGTACCATATTAACACGATGAAACATTACCATGATAGGGAGGCCCTTGTGCTGAGCATTTGCAATGGATTGCAGGAGGAGTCTGAGGGAGATCTGGGGACTGATTTCCTCAGTGAGGCCCAGGCTGACACCTCAGTGGAAGGGGTAGCAATGTCCCAGCAGCTATCTCCTATGCAGGTTCGAGAAATCCGAGCAGTGTTGCAGGAATTTGGGGACATGTTTACTGAGAAACCAGGGTACACCCAGCTGGTAAAACACCAGGTTTATACATGACCCCAAAGGCCTGTTAGGCAGGCCCCTTATAGGGTGACTGAGAGAGTCAGACAGACCATAAGGGAGGAGGTACAGGAGATGTTGGAACTAGGGGTGATTCAAGAGTCCAACAGTCCCTGGTCCTCCCCAGTGGTGATGGTGCCAAAGAAGGATGGCAGCACAAGGTTCGGTGTGGACTACAGGAAATTAAATAGTCACACAGAGTCAGATGCTTACTCCATGCCTAGGACTGATGAGGCCCTAGAGCAGCTGAGTGGGGCTAAGTATCTTACAACCATTGGTCTTACCAAGGGTTACTGGTAGGTGCCCTTGTCTCCCAGTGCTAGAGAGAAGTCAGCCTTTGTGACTCCGTTTGGCTTGTATGAGCTTACAAAGATGTCCTTTGGGATGAAGAATTCCCCAGCAACTTTCTCGAGGTTGGTAGATAATATCCTAGTAGGAGCAGGAGGGTTTGCCCTTGCTAACCTAGATGATATTGCCATCTACAGCCATTCCTGGCCAGAGCACCTTCTGCATGTCAGGGAGGTGCTGGGCAGACTACAGAGGGCAGGGTTGACCATCAAGCCGAGCAAGTCTCAGGCGGGTATGACAGAGGTCTCCTACCTATGACATAGAGTGGGGAGTGGTAAGATAAGGCAAGAACCTGCCAAAGTGGAAACCATTCAGGCATGGCCTGCACCTGTTACTAAAAATCAGGTGAGGGCATTTTTAGGGACAACAGGGTACTACAGAAAATTCATCCCCAGTTATAGTACCATAGCTTCTCCTCTCACAGACCTGACAAGGAAGAATAGGCCAGATAAGGTAGTGTGGACCCCAGCATGTCAGCAGGCATTCCAGAAGCTTAAAGAAGCTTTGGGAGGATCCCCTGTGTTAGCCAGCCCAGATTACAGCAAAGCATTTGTTGTGCAGGTGGATGCTTCAAACCATGGAGTGGCGGCTGTACATAGCCAGATTTCTTCAGAGGGGGAAGAGCACCCAGTGGTTTATCTCAGTAGTAGGCTCCAACCCAGGAAATAATGCTATGCAGCTGTAGACAAGGAATGTCTAGCCATAGTGTGGACACTGCATAAACTTCAGCCTTATCTGCATGGAAGGAAATTCACTGTTATGACAGATCACAACCCTCTAACATGGTTAAACAGAGCCAGCCAGCAAAATGCCAAGTTGCTAACATGGAGCCTAGGGTTGCAAGCATATATTTTAGTGCAACACCACAGTGGGAGTAGCAATGCCAATGCAGATGGGCTCTCAAGACAGGGAATGGGGTGAGGTACACTCAGATAGACCTAACCCTCTCAAGTAGCATTTCTCAAGGGTCACTTGAAAAAGTAGCTTGAGTTCTCCGTGGGGGGGGGGGGGGGGTCTGACAGCCTAGCCAGATAGAATTTTGCAGATAATTCTGTCACTTGTAAATATGAATGTAAACTACAGGTTTGTTGTCTTAAATGTAAAGAAATACTGTTACATGTGGAACTGGAAATAAATGTGACAACAGTGCACTCTATTGACCAAAGTAAAGCATATGGCGACCCTTTAAAGTAGACAGTGGTGCCAAAAAGTCTAGATGAAGAAATTATTTCTATTGTTTTAACCAAGAGTTAAATGGCTAGATTTAAACATGCAAATATATTTTTATTGCTCTGTTCCTGACCAGCTGCAAGATAACAAAAGGGAGATATTAAGAATGTAAACGCAGTTAATGTGTAGCCTGGGAACTCCAGGAAAGTGAAAAAGAATGATGTAATGTTTATCAAAACTGCAATAGCAATTTAAACAGAGAGAATCAGAAGGCATTGCACATTTTTTGTCTTGATATCCAACTCATCAGCTCTCTGCCTGTTGTCTTAAGTAAGCTATTTTAGAAGTGTGTTTTCTTTTAGCAATAGCTAGAAAATTAGAAATATTAGACTAGGTGTTTTTCTGTGATGTCAGAACTGTACTGCTGATTTATTTTAAGTATTTCTGTGTGATCTCTTAACTCTTGACTAGCACTGACTGTGTAGTAGAAAGTATTGTCTGGTGGGTTTAATTATTTATTATTAAATATTTTAAAACATTTTAACTGTGACTGGTTTGTGTAGAGATAAGTTAAGCTCTACAGTACATTGCATATTTATAGCGTTTACTGTCCAAGTCACTTTAATAAGCCTTGAGACTGTTTAGTCACATCTACCAATTGGATATTAATATTGCACAGCAATAATTGGACACCCGTTTAAAGGCCTTTGTGTAGCTGATAAATATTAGCTGGGTGGTGGCAGTAATTGCTACCGTATAGTCTGGGTAAAAGGGGCACAGCTGGAAAACCTGTGCCAGCCTTCCCCAGAAGTGTCTGTGTGGTTGTATAAACTCTTATCTCAATGTGTGTGTGTGTGTGTGTGTGTGTGTGTGTGTGTGTGTGTGTGTGTGTGTGTGTGTGTCAGCTACTTGGGCAGGGACATGAAGCACTGGTTGAACAGAGAGGGTGCAGGAGATTTTAGTTTGCCCAGCTCGGCTGAGATCTGGGCCCTATAGCTGTGCCAGTGGGGAGTCTTACTGGGGATCTGGGTAGCAAGGGAGTGACCAGCCCCAGACTGACTGTGATCTCTGTGTGCTCTTAAGGGAAATTGCACTTTACTGTGTGCATTTGTTATCCTTTACTCATATATGAGACGCCCTCTCTGGTGTTGGTGGTGAGAATTGAGGGTCCTTGATTGCTGGGCCAGGGCGCGGGCATCACACTGACCATATTACCTTACACACGCACACACACACACACACACACACACACACACACACACGCATATAAATATTACCATCAGATGATTTACTGCTGTTACTGCTGCCCTGACAATGGATACTTGCTGTTAACCTGATTTCTCACTCACACAAACTCACTTATTTGGTGTCAGGCTTGCCCTTATGCAACTACTCCTCCATCCTTCGCATGTGATGATGATTGTTCCCTGCCCTTAGCACATTTCTTTGTTACTTAGAGTTGCCTGTGTCTGATGCACAGACTGGATATCTAATGCTTGCTTTAATCAAATGCATTGTACTGTTGTTTTTTTTTCTGTTCAGTTTCAAATAATTGTTATGTAATTTTTTATCCTCATTGTATTTGTACTAGTATTCTTACTAATGCAGTCCTGCTAGTTAGTAATTAGTGCTTGTGCTAAGATTGCCCTGGTCAATGCTAGGGTGGCTACATTGGGCAACCTTACTACATATTTCCTCTAAGGTATCACAATCACGTATCACAGATGCGTTACTGCTGACATTCCTATACAGCTGAGCCATGTATCTCTGATCCTGCTTGTTAGGGTAATCATGTATATCTCATTTTTTATAGGCTCATCACTTACCTTGGTTAAAGCTGCTGCTACATGTTTTGTCTTCTGGGCTGACTCTGTCTTATACTCCCAGAACACAACCATTACATGGGTAAGAAAAGACTGATAATTTTGTATGCATCACTGTTGCTGTTTGCATGTGCTTAGCTTCTTTATCTTTTCACTAAGATAGTGAGTGTGTGCATTATTCTCTTCCTCTTAGCCAGGGTCATTTCACATTGTGCATGCCTATGTCTGCTTGGATCATCTGTGGCTGCTGCTTCTTCCTCAGACTCTTCATCTGCATCTGCTGGCCCTACCTGTGTTGCTTTGAACTGCAGTCATTTTCTTTGCTGTCCTTGTTGCAGCTATTTCCTGACAACTATATTGTGCAACATGGCACAGACTGTACGTATTTTAGTCAAGGTTGCTAGTTCATACAGCAGGGCTCCACCAGATGCATCTAGACACTGGAACCTTGACTTGAAGAGGCCAAATACATGCTCTATAATATTAATAATTTAAGCATGTGCGTCATTGTATACTTGCTCATTTGGGGGAATCATATGGGTTTCACATGAGTGTCATGAGCCCAGATTCTCGTGCATAACCTGCATTCTTCAGTACATGCCATTGTGGAAAGTCATCCCTAGCAAACCATACATATAGGTCACAGATGTGCTATATGTGTGAGTCATGAAAACTACCAGGGTTATCTACTACCTACAAATGCACACACATACATTGTAGATGATCCCTTGGACATCGCAGACCACCTGATAGGTAACAGAATGATATCCTTTCTTATTGATGTGCCTACTTCATTGGTTCACCATGGTTGGGTTTTTATTTTGATGTAAGTGTAGTTTATGCCCCTCAGAACATCGGGGAAGTGTTTTATGGCATAGAAATATTGCATGGTTGTAGTTCTCTTCTATGGGGTACATGGAAACCAGATATGACCTAAGATGTTGTAATAGTGCATCTAAAAATTGATGTAATATTCTTGAGGATGAGGTCTGTGGCACCCCTAATATAGCCTGTTTGTCTCTGAAAAGTATCTGTAGTTAGTATAACAATACATACTATATACCTTGGCTTCTACTGGGAGGCATTCACCATAATTTCCCCAGCACCTCAGGTGAGGGCAGCAGAAGTTGTATATTTCCTCTAGGGTATCCCAATCAACCCTGTAGCACTCTACAATTTCTGTATTATGAAGTCCATGATATGTCAACCATGGTTGAAACACTCTTCTCCTTCTTAATCAAGGTCTGACAGCAGCAGCACCTTGTATTAAAGCTGTTACACACACAGGTTAATGGTAGCAACATCAACCTCTAACATTTTCTTCTGTGTGTTTGTGGCTGTATTCCAAAGAATATTGGAGATGAGGCCAAAAGGGAGCAAGGTATGTGCACATGCATTTTATACATTTCTGAATCACTTGATCATATTGAATTGCTTCTTTCACATGTATTTCACCTACATATGCCTTCATTAAAGTATTCTAACACTTGAAGTTGTTTTGAAGCCAGGTGTGACATGTAGCACTGATTAATACTTCATACTTCATACTAGGCTATCTCGCATATATAAGCCTAGCCAGAGTGTGTTTGGCTTTTGCCACCCATTTTAAATTAATTTTGCTATGCCCTTTTTCGAGGTTAGTATACTGTGCCTCTGTCTAACAGTGACACAGAAGTGATACCCGGGGTAAACCTATGATCTCCCATACACTCATCAAGACTCCTCTTGAAGAGAGTCAATGAGGGACTCTGCCTAACCTGGACTGGGATTTTATTCCAGAGTGAAGGGAGCCTCTGGTTATGAATCTGTCCCTCCAGCATGTCCTATTTATTTCAGTGCTGAGGTTCAAGTCTCTCGAGCATGTAGCTCAATGGGATTTGGATTTTCTGAGGTGCAGCATGTCCATTAATTCTTGGTTGGACATGGCTTTATACGTCAGGCACAGATCGCCTCTGAGCAGGCGGTATGCCACTGAGTAGAGCTGGAGTTTCTTTAACCGGGCAGCATATGGCATCTGTTTGAGCCCTTTGATCCTCTTGGTGAGGTACTTTTGGGGTATTTCCAGTTGCTGCAGGTGTCTGGTAAGGTACATCCCAAAAGGGGCATTGTACTCAATTATGGACCTGATGAGAGATGAGTAAAGAGGCACAATGACCTCCCCTGATCTAGATGTGAATCCCTTCATGATTAGGTGGGCTATATAAAATGTTTTTATAACCACTTTGGCCACATGGTTGTCAAATGAGAGATTGCTATCAACTTGGGTCCCCAGGTCCCTAATTACTTCTTCTGTTCTTAATGGATTACCACCTATGTGGTACTTTGTGGGCACTTTGTTTTTGCCAAAGGGGATGACTATACACTTTTTGGCATTTAGCTTGAGGCCATGGCTCTGGCACCAGTTGTCTGTTTCTATGAGGCCCTTTTGGAGGATGCTTGTGTCAGCTGGAGAGTCGATTATGGTGCCCAGTTTGCAGTCATCTGTGAACTTAGTCAGCCACGGTCCTTCCGTTTTGGCCTGTACCTCTGAGAAATATATACCAAACAAGAGAGATCCCGGGACTGAGCCTTGTGGGATGCCACTTGTAACTGGTTTGGAGTTTGACATGGCTCCAGCAATTCTAACCATGTGGGTTCTGTCCTTGAGCCAGTTTGCAACCCATCTAGTGACATAGGGGTTTATATTTAAGCTGGTGAGCTTATCTATAATGCCCGAGTGGGATATTGTATCGAAGGCTTTTGCGAGGTCCAGGTAGGCTGTGTGGACCACCTTCCCCTCGTCAATGGCCTTGGTGACTGTTTCAAAGAAATCAACCAGGTTTAAGAGGCAGGATCTGCCCTTAACAAAGCCGAACTGGGTAGGATCCAGTGTCTGTAGGTCCCCAATATCTTTATTTATGAGGTCCATGATGATCCTTTCCATAGCTTTGCAGACCAAGCTAGTCAAGCTTATGGGGCGATAGTTTCCAGGATCCATTGAGGCACCACCTTTGTGGAGAGGGACCACTGTTGATGTACGTCACTCTTTGGGTACATATCCTGTAGTAAGACTGAGATTGAACAGTAGTTTTATGTTTGGGATTAGCTCTTCTTGGAGTTCATGTAGGACGCAGCCCGGGACACTGTCTGGTCCCATTGATGCTGTGTGTTTTGCTTTGGAGAAGGCGGCTCTTACCTGAGCATCTGAAATGTCAGGGTGGCAGCACTCTGCTGGGATAGATATTTGCCCTTTTGGTGGGGGGGGAGAAGTTTGCACTGAACCTGTCACCTAGGATGTTGGCAATGTCTGTGGGTTTGGTGTATTTTTTGTCATTTTGGACTAATTCTGAGCATATCTGGGAATTCCAACCCAGGCTCCTAACATAACTAAAGAAAGCCTTGTGATCATCCTTAGTGTCCTGTGCAATTTTTCTCTCAAAGCTGGCCTTAGACGATTTTATGAGTGCCCGTAGTTTTTTGCTAATACTGATCAGAGATGCCTTCCCTTTTTGGGATTTTGCTCTATCATGTAGTAGCTTCCTCCTTCTATTGTATAGCTTGTTTATGGCTGGGGTCCACCAGACAGGATGTCTGCCTTTGCAGGATTGGGTCTTGGTTTTATTTGGGATTGCATGATCCATGCATTCCTGAAGGTGTTCATAGAATGCGTTTATAAAGGATTCTGCGGTCTGGGCCATATTTTCCACAAGCCCGGGGGCTTTGAAGGATTCCACCTCAGTTTTGAGTAGTGTGAAATTTGCTTTAGAGAAGTTATTCACTGTGGTTTTCTGGGCAGGGGGTGGGGTCGGGATGTGAATATCCAGTGAGATTAGTTTATGGTCTGATCTTACCAGTGAGGGATACACTTCTGGTCTGGAGCATAGAGTCCCCATGTTGGTGATGATCAGGTCCAGTATGTTTTCCACTCTTGTGGGAGTGGTAACAAGTTGTTCCATAGCATTTGAGTTTATAAATTTTAGGAACCTTTGGTCTAGGGTGTTGGAGCTAGAGTAATGCTCCCAGTCTATGTTTGGGTAGTTGAAGTCACCCGATATAATGGTGTTTGGAGAGACCTTCATATTTTATTAATGAATTGCAATTAGATTGCTTGTATCTGCACATAGCACATATGATCTTTGCATGAAGTTTAGGTGTTCATGAATCTAGGCCTCTATATTTTTTTCATTGCAGATTGTGTCTGCTATAGCTGACTTGTAGTTATTGTATGTCCACATTGTAACTTTAAACTTTTTCTCTAATTTATAATATTGTAACTTAGCTTGAGCTTTTCTCTTTGAGCTTCTACTGAAACGTGGCTACCAAGGCTCCTTCAGACTACCCAGGTCAAAAAAAATCAAGCAATAAATCAATCAATAAATAAAAATCATTTATAGTACTACAAAAAATCCAAATAATTATTTTTTTCTTTAAAAACAATGTATAAAGTAACATGGCTAAACAATGTAGGACCACATAGGATGAGCTGGTCATGACAGAGAAATCAGACTAATGCATCCAGTTGAGAAGGTAATGGCAATATACTCCAATGTTTTTTGTCAATAAAGCAATAAAGACAGATGCAATGAGAAGCATGCCAAAATTGCACCCGAGGTTGAAACTATCAAGTCTGAAGGTGCCCATTATAATATGGAGGAAGAACAGAGCTTATGTATAAGTAGTACATAGTACTAGGACTTATGGTGTATATGGAGGTGCTCTGAGAAGAAAAGAAAGCCCATCATTGCAAAAGAAAAGTCACTAAGGGGCACTGAAGTGTAAGGACAATGAATACAAGAAAACTTGATGCGGTTAAAGATGAGATGACATCAATAAGCACAGATATGTTGGGAACTGGTGATCTAAAACGGTCTAGAATCAGTCATTTTACATCAGACAATCATCAGATTTTCTACTGTGGACATGAATCATGAAGAAGGTGCAGAATGGATCTTGTAGTTAATAAAAGAGCATCAAATCAATGGTCCATGAATCTCAAAACCTGATATTATGAACTTAATCAGAATCCAAGGGAAACCTATCAGCATTAGTTGTGTGAGTTATAACTGGATCATGTGGTATCTAAATTACACAAGCAGCCAGGCTTCTTAATCTTGGGACAACTGGAAACTTGGAAGTTTGAAAACAAAGTGTTTGGACTACATTTTGCATCCAGGGGGGAACTACATTTACAATATTGCACTTCTTTTAAATCAGTTTTATGTGTTGTCTTTACTTATTATCTGAAGTTAAAGCTATTAATGTAAGGCATTTTTGCAGTCTGCATTGCTTTTTGGTTCTTATGTCTGACCATGTGTTCTGACAGGGCTCTCATTTTACTGCATCTTTATATGCTCTCTTCTGAATTTGTTTCCCTGTCCATGTACCTATCCTATTCCTATTGTGCTTTTATACTTGGAAGCTTTTGAGATGACTGCCCTACTGTATATCTGGCCTTGGAAACTCCTCCCAGTCTTATCTCCTCTGTTCATCTTACTGGCTACTGACAAAAGAAGCTGGGAGGGTGCTTCCTTAGACCATTAGTGTACTCTGAAATTGTCTTAAAGTGCATGAGCTTTTCATTGCTTGCTTGTCTGCATTTGAACCACCTTGCAATTACTTAACTAGTTGTTGGATTTGTTTCTGATACCTTTCACTTTTGGCTAAATAAAGTGTGTTTTATATAAAGAAGTCTGGACTGCATTTCTAGTGGGAGTAGAATGGTAGCCTGGTCTGTCCAAGTTGAAAAGAACACAGTGAGGCCTGAAGTGAAAATTACTTACTGTAGCTAGTTATTTGATTTGTTTCTGATATATTTCTTTTTTCACTTTTGGCTACCTAAAGTGTGTTTTTACATCAATAAGACTGGGACTGCAATTCTAGTGATAGTAGTAACGTCGCCTGGTCATTCCGAGATGGGAAACACACAGGGAGGTTTAAAGTGAGATTGTTTCATCAGCCAGTTGGCCTTTTACAGACTTAATTGTTTGTTGTTAATCTGCACTTGAGAGCTACTTTTGTTGTGCTTTTACATTAAGAAATTCAATGATCATCCATCCTGTGGCAGAAGGTAATTACCTGCATACTGTCGCTCTGAATTAGGATGCATTTCAGCGATCAAAATGTAGATGTTTATTGGCCAGGGGGCACGGGAGTTAGCTTTCAGCTTTTTTCTGCCTGTTATAAATTAGGCACTTTTCACAGAGCTGTTCATTGCACAATGGCGATTACTCTATATAGCAGCAAACCTATAAAGCTTGTATATAGGACTTTAACCTGTAACACATAAAAGCTTTGCATGGAGTTTTGACAGCTAGTTAATTTTTCAAACAGCACTAATATCAGATCATAGCACTAAACCATAATAGCCCAATCCTAATATAGGACCTAACAACATGTATTTACAATTTCTTAATGTATCTATGACCAGCTTGGTAGATATGGGCATCCTGAGACAATGCAGTAATTGTCTCACATACTCAGACAACCTTTTAATCCTTAAATAAACTAACACAGTGTGCAATACATTACATATATAACTTCCTTGCAGGAAAATAGTCTCACTTACAAAGTGGGCAAGAACACATTCACTTCATAGTTCACACATTCCACTCACCACATGCACACATAGACTTTCTTATGCTGAGGCACTTAAAAGAAAATGCTCCATATCTCAAAGACCTCCTAAGCTGTCAAAAGGCAACATCTATCCTCAGCAACCACTAAAGCACATTCCAAAAGCATCACCTAACACCACATATAAGATTATACCCAATAATGCCCCAAGAATAAAGCCCATAAATCATGCAAGCACTTTATCTTGAACTCCTGTCATAGGAATTCTATTGTACAACACATGGCTGCCCTCTCACCAGGATGTACAAGAAGATAATAGTTAGTTGCCTGTCTGGAGCAAGGATCTGCAATATCATGCTTGCACTAAAGTCACTCCACCATGGTTATCAGTATCATTTTATCACAGTCCATGCAGATGTAAATAGGCTGAGATATACCTCACTGGACTACATAAAAGGAGTCATGATGGATCTCTTCAAATATGTGCCACAGACAGGTAAGTGCTATGCATTGATCAGCAGTCTACCTTCACAAAGGTAATGCCACAATGTGAATAAAAAATATTGCTTTTTAATAACTGTCTTAGTTCCAGATGTCACTCCAGGACATTAATCTATCAACATGGAAGTGCATAGATAACAGACCATGTTGCTGTGCCAAGGATGGTCTGCACCTGTTCCCCCTTGGAATTTTTGATATTGGCTAAAACTTTATCCAACTCCTTAGAGCCTTTTTAGGTAATGTCAAAATAACAACACTACCAACACAGCAAAAAAAAAAAAAAAAAACTCAAAGCCACCTTAAGGTGTTACTGCTCAATGCTCATAGTCTTAAGAAACTGCCCATCTTACAACCTCTCTTCACTTAAGAGAATGTAGACATCTGTGCTGTCACTGGTACTGCAGCAGTGAAAGGCTACAGTGCCTTGCACACATTTAGATCAAAGCAGCACAGCCAGGGGCTAAAACTGGAGGTGTCTTGATTTACATTAGCAACAAATACAGCTTTAGGTTAATTAAACATGATTATGACCTGGACTGCATCCACACATCCAAGTCTCCATAGACAAGGTTCTATGTTCTGTCCAGCTAAAGGCCATCCTTTATGACCCACAAAGCTCACAACTCTTACCTAGACCAATTGGAGCTGCTCACCATCCAATCAAAAATCCTCTTCATTGAAGACTTTATCTACCCTTCTATTAACTGGAAAACATACATTACCTATATTTCATAGTCAAAACTTTTCCTGGACTTTGTCAGTATAAACAGTCTGGATCAGATAGCGTGTACTTTAATCAGAAGATCAAACATATTAGATCTAATACTCACCAATATGGCAGACTGCTGCACCCCCCCAAGCCACACCCAAATTCAAAGCACATTCTGAAAATAATACTAAAAAGATATTATATTCATCACAGGTGATTAGAATGTTAAAGCTGGTAACCAAGTAACAGATGGCATAATACAGAAGTTTGGTCTTAAATATGAAATGAAACAGGCCCAAGACTAGTAGAATTCTGCCTATATAAATTGACTAGTCATAGCAAATATTCTCTTTCAAAAACCTTAACAGATGGCTTTATACATAGATGTCACCAGATGGTCATTATAAAACTCAGTTTGACTATGTAAATTGCAGTCAGAGATGGAAGAACTCTACAGACAGCAAAAACAAGACCAACCACTGACTAGGGTTTGGACTCTTAGCTTCTCATTGCAAAATATAGCATCAAATTAAAGAAAATAAGAAAAGCCTTAAGGCCATTTAGATATAAGCTGAACAATATATTCCATGTGAATGCTTAGTGAAAGTGAAGAATGCTTTAAAGCATTGGATCTAGTGGATAGAGTACCTGGAAAACTATGGAATAAATAGTGGTGTATTCCACTGTGGAAATCAACAAAAATAATCCAAGAAGAAAGAAGGTTAACATGGTAAAATGGCTGTCTATGCACTATATAGAATTAGCTAAGGAAATAAAAAGAGCAAAAGAAAAGTAAAAGAGAGAAAAACATAATAAACTAACTAAAAGCATTTAAGAAAATAGCAAATAGATATAATGAGGCATATTCAAATGGCCACTGCAATAAAATGTGAGATAATACAATAGGAAATAATAGAGAAGTCTTATGGAAGATTAGGAATGATAAGGGAAACTTCATTGGAAAATGAACAAGATAAAACAATGGTGGGAGTGACCTCACTGAAGTATAAGCTATTACGAAGAAGTGACAGGTATATACACAACAACTACATAAGAAGGGCTCTAACATAACTGATAGATATGATTTATGCTCTTTCATCTAGAATCTGACATCCTAGGTAGTTAAGTCAAATAGAATGCCTTGCTAATAACAGGATTGCAAAGAGAGAGAATTCAAACTGAATAGTTTTAAATCCTACAAAGTAATGCTGTTATAGCTTTAAATTGCATTTGCCAGTAAAAGTACAGTCCATTGGATTGTAAGAAATCAGGCTTTGTTTCAGTTCCAAAATGCTAGTAAGTAAATTCTTATGATCCTACAAGTTGGGTACTGTTGATGTATAGAACAGAGCTGGCAGACATACAAGCCAGTTTTAGAAGAGGCAAAGGTACCAAATATCAAATTTACAACATCTGCGGGGTAACCATTTGAAATGTTGGGATCCATGACAGCAAGTGCCGAAATACAGAGACCGAATGGTAGAAAGATCGGTCTTGTATATACCAAGTCCAATATGCCATTTCTCAGAATATTCCCTTTTCTCGAAAGTATGGTGATCTCAGAGTTAGTAAATATAAGATTGGGGGTTCTGGGGAGCTTGCCCCTAATGCAAAAAGAAGTTTTAAAGAGAAGAAAAGAGATTTGTTCTTCTCCTTTGTTTTCAGGGTGAGGGGTTTCGGCTTTTCGGCATTCATCATTTCAAGTGCTGACATTTCAAAAGTGAGTTCATCTGCAGGGTAATAAAGAAAGCAAGGGCATACCAGAAGAAAAATAACATGCTCTTACTTTCTTGATTGCTCTTAAGCCTTTCTTTGTGGGGGTCATAATAAATTGAAATACTTCATTAGACAAATTAGGATACATTATTACTGTATTTGTCTTTAGAGGAATCTATCTGCAGGCTAGGAAGCAAAAGTTAGTATCAAATATGGAATGACTGATTGGTTCAAGACTGGAATAATAGTGCCACAAGACTGTATATTGTCACCCTATTCATTTAATTTGTTTGATTTGTATGCCAGCTATATCATAGAAAATAATAGGTTAGATATTTTAATCAAAATTGTGGAAAGAAAGATTAACAATCTCAGATATGCAGGTTATTCCACTTTAATGGTTGAAAGTGAAGAATAGCTGAAGGGTTTGTTGATGGAAATGAAAGCGGAATATGTAAAATACGGTTTACTGTTCAACACTGAAAATAAAACTAAGATTGCATTAACTTGCAGTTGTCTGTTGCAGTTATTTGTAAATATATTAGGAAGAATTTGAGACAATGGCAAATTTTATTTTCTGGGTTCAATAATCTCTGAAAATGATAACTGCAAAGATAACATTTTAAAGATGGCAGATTCTTGGAATGAAATGTATAGAAAATTTCAAATTTTAAACAGCAAAGACATTACATCATCAACAAAGTTCCATATAGTCAAAA
Organism: Protopterus annectens; assembly: GCF_019279795.1. Taxonomy (NCBI): domain Eukaryota; kingdom Metazoa; phylum Chordata; order Ceratodontiformes; family Protopteridae; genus Protopterus; species Protopterus annectens. The sequence continues at coordinate 245,717,180 of NC_056725.1, read as the reverse complement.
CATGATGTTCTCAGTTAATGATGTGGCTGTGAGATTGGGACTATAAGTAACACATGACTGAAAATTGATGATTTTGAACCAAGGTGTAGGAAAAGATAACTGACAAATCTGTGGAATAAATGGAGATTTATTTCAGTCAATATTTAAGAAAATAATACACTGTTTACCCAGACGTCTGATAGTAAAATTTGTTTTTAAATAGTTTGGCCACATAAGACAGGGTGTACTTGGGAAGGCATTAATTATGGGAAAAAAATTAAAACAAATGAAGAGAGTAACAAAAGATAAGATGGACAGACAGTATTAATGAAGTAATGAGTGGACATCTTCAAGAAATTAATGTTGAAGTGGTGGACAGAGAGATCTGGTGTGCTAAACGACTTCAGGTCACAAAGAATTTGCCTCTGCTAAAAGATAAAAGCATGTCAGTTTGTTTTATTCTCTAGGCCAATGTAAGCCATTGTCAAAGTAGCACTAAACCTTCACAAAAATCAACATATATCACCTCTGTGTTGTCCCAAAATGTTTTGCCACCACATTTTAAAATTCTTGATACTGATATCCCTTAAATGTTCTTGTATGTGGATTTTAAAATTGCATTGTATTCCTTCTATAGTGCTTACCATGAGTACATGAAATGGAATAGACTGTTGTGTCAGTTGGACAAGGAGCAATTAATAGCATTGCCACCCTCTATTTCTTTACAAATCATAAGTTATGCATATCATATTTTTAGTGCTTAAAAGTACCTTCTGGATAAAAGAATGGACATATAGCCTGTCTTCCAAATGTTAAAGTGTTCCTAATCAACATCACTCGTACTAGAGGTTATTTAAAATATCTGGTACAAGAAATTATTTTGTCATTGATTTTTCCACAGCAGTATTCAAATGAAGTTTTCCTTTGTGAAGTATAATTCGCTACTGTTAAATTTAAGAGGTAACATGAAATAATAATAATAATTGCTACTACTAATACTACTACTACTAATAATAATAATAATAATAAAGAATACTGAACTAGACAGTAGGGCATGATTTGTCTTTTTTAAACATTATCTGGGCAGCCATGGTGGTGCACCAGTTGGTTTTGCCGCCTCATAGCAAGAGGCTCTCTGGCTCGATCCTCAGCTGGGGTGGCTTCTGAGCAGCATTTGCATGTCCTCCTTGTGGTTGCGTGGGTTTCCTCCAGGTGTTCCGGTTTCCTTCCACATCCCAAAGACATGCTGTAGGTGGATTTAACACTCTAAAGTGGCTGTTTTGTGTGTGTGTGCCTTCTGTGGAAGGTTGGGCGCCAGGATGGCAACTCGATACCATAAAAACTCCACTATAAATCATGAGCAGACAGGTGATCCACTGTGGCAACTCTTAACTGGGAAAAGCCAAAAGAAGAAGATCCTTTATACAGCTTACACATCATTGCTATATTTTTCAACATCCACATTATTTATTTTCTTTTTTTATCAAAAACATTTTTATTTTGTTTTCATTATAAACATATGCTAGTGTACATATAAAAAATGCAATAAAACAATAACAAAACTATTTACAATATTTACATTCATCCATGATAAACAATAATTTTATCCATGAGAAGTTATCAGTATTTGTTCAAAAGGTTTTCTAATTTTTGCCATGCTATTTTTTATGAGTAATGTTATGAGTTCTATAACAAATGGTTTGCAGTTCTTTTTTACAAACAACTTTTGTTAATTAATAAAATCTTTAAACATCAAATCTTGTTTACTTTTCCAGTTCAAAGTAATAACTTTTCTGGCAATTGCAAGAATTGACCAGAGTAACTGAATCTGAGATTTAGGTATTACATTAAGTATAGGAACATTAAATAGCATTAATGAGTTAGAAATATGACAGTTGTACAGACCATAAAGCATTTACAAAATATCTGAAGTCTTTCCAGTACTGAACATTTCTACATTCAATGAACATGTGAACCCAGTTGGCCTCTAGTAATTCAAAACATTTCCAACATTTACTTTCACTGTTTTTGAGTATAATTTATTTTATGTGGAGTATAGAAACTCCTACTCATAAATTTCCATGTATACAGTCTCAAATATAATGAAGAAGAGGTACCATACATAGATATCAGTAACAATTTTTTGGATTCATCAGATATTTGTTTTCCATTAATCTTTACACAGTAATTCCAAAAATCTGAGTCAAACTTTAGAGTGTCTTCTCTTAGTATCTTATAGATAGGTGAGATACTTAATTTTTGATCATCTGTCTTTTTAAGACATGTTATCAAAAGTTGGATCAAACTAGGTATAGATTCACTCTCTAGGTTGATTAATACTTTCATTTTGTTTTCTATAAACTGCCGTAATGAGTGTATAAACAACCAACTGTCTTGACTATTATCAAAACTACATAAAATAGAGTTTAGTGGTTTAATACTCTTATTTTCAATAAACTGATGCCAGAATATCAAGTTATTTTCCTTTAATTTTTGCATTGCATTGATGTTGAAAGAGCCAAGGCAGTCAGGGGAGTATGCTATATGGAATATAAGAAATAGGAATTGTTTAATGTTGTAATTACAATCAATTATATTTTTGAAGTTATTAAATATTTGATTAATGCCATAAGAAAAATGATCAAACTCCTTATTAAATAAGCAAAATTCACATAAAAGCCAATAAACTCTACTTTTTCCATATTGTTCCTTAAATTGATTTTCTGTAATTCTGACATCAGTTATATGAATCTCATGTATTATTTTCCAAACAGATATATAGGTAGGTGTGATCCAATGTAATATACTATTAATTATGACTGATTTGGAGTAATGATCTAAGCTAGGGAATGCTATCCCATTACTGTTCCAAGCTCTAATGTGCCATTTATGTGCAATCCTAGATTTTAAGGGGGGGGGCCATAAAAATTTAAGTAGCATGGAATCTAATTTTTAAATACGTTTTTGGGAGGGGGGTAGTATCAATGACTGTATATAAAACACAATTTTAGGTAACATTATAATTTTAATTAAAGAGAGCCTATCCTTCATTGTGAAGAACATTTTATTCCATTTTTTGATTACCTCACAAATGTTGGTTATTACATTATTGTAGTTTAGCAGACTCTTTCCACGTACTCTTTATACTGACAGCCAAATATTCTAATACATCATTCTCCTAATTAAACAGGCTATTCTCTTTTAGGTTTTTGTTGATCTTTTTGTTAATTAGTAATGTTTTGGATTAATTATGATTAAATTTAAGCCCTGAAATTCTTTCCAATGTGCTTAAGGTATTTATAACATCATGCAAAAAAAAAATCAATATCACCCAACGTTGACATAATATCATCAGCAAATAATTGGACCTTAGGACAATAGTCGTTATTAACCTGAAAGCCTTTTATATTTTGTTTGTTTCTGATATATGTAACAGAAGGTTCAGTTGAAAGAGCAAACAATAATGGTGACAAAGGACAACCTTTTCTGGTTCCCTTGAGGATTTCTAGTGGTGAGGATAGACATGATCCAATTTTCACATAAGCTTATGCCCTACTATACATTTTCATTAATAAGTTGACAAAAATCTGAGGAGAATCCAAACCAATCAGGATTCTTTGTAGATAAGACCAACTAATTGAATCAAAAGCCTTTTCTATGTCTAGGCTGATAATAGTTAGTTTTTTTCGTAATTGCATGCTATGTCTATTTGTGTCTTTCGACTTTTCCCGGTTAGGGGTCGCAACAGCAGAACTCCAGTCCGCTAATGATTGGTAGTGGATTTTTAAGTACCGGGTTACCAGCCCTGATGCACAACCTTCAATGAAGGCATGCCCCATTCATGTATGCCTCCACACAGAAGACGCTCTAGCTGAGAATCGAACGGGACAACGTCTTGCTATGAGGCAACAATGCTACTGCAGCACCACCACCGCAGTATGCTATGTCTATTAATGATAGTAATTTAATAATGTTATATTGCACTTTTCTATGAAGAATGAACTCTGTCTGATCATTATGTATTAGATTAGTTAATATTTTCTTTATCCTATTAGCTAATATTGCCACGAAAATGTTATAATCAGTGTTTAGTAACAAAATTGGCCTATATGAATCACAAGATTTTGAGGTCCTTATCTTGTTTTAATATGAGGATATAATTGAATATTTCCAAGATGAGAGTGTTGTACATTTTTGCTTAACCATAGTAAAGGCACTCATCATTTTCTTTATTATATAGTCAGAAAAAATCTTATACAGTTCAGGAATTATTCCATCCAGTCCTGGAGCTTTATTATCTTTTAATTTTTTTATTTGCTCTTTCACTTCTGTTAGTATTATTTGTTTATTTAACATGTTATTTTTTTGGATTGACACCTTTGTAGTTATATTTTCTTGAATAAAAGTATTTAATACATTATCTGTCGTCAAACATGGTGTGTTATTATTTATATCTTTATAGTAGTTTTTGAACAGTTCTAATATGCCCCTTAAGTTAGATGTGCTCTTAACCTTAATCTTAACTCTTAATAAGGAAATTGAGCATTATTTTATATATGTGATTTTAAAAGCATATTTTAAATGCATTTTGTATAAGAAATGCACAGTTTTTAGATAAATGACGTTGTTTTTTAAAACTCTGGCGCCAAAAAGAATATTTAAAAGGCTAATTGATTAATTGATGTTATTCTGAAGAAGTCCACATTGCATGTGGATGAAAGCGCTTAATCTTACATCATTTTAACAGTTATACATTAAATCTGTGGAATACAATTTGTTGGTGTTCGTGTTTTTCTGAGGCATCCAGCATCTTGTAGCATTTTTACTCTGCTTTTTTGGTTACATTGTTGTTCGAATGCTATTGTGTGGTTTAGCATTTAACAAGTTCAAAAGGTCAAATGGTGCCATCACTTTTGTTTCCTCAAGCTGTAGTTCATTAACTTGTTAAAAAGTATCTGTATAGGCTCATGCACAACAGAGGTTGTCGCTAGTGAGGAAACAAGCATTTTCGATAGGAAATTCAAGTCCTGAACCTTTTAGAGTTTGCAGAAAGCAAAAAAAAAAAAACAAAAAAAACTCGAGCTGCCTTGTCAGTGCATGTCATAAATCTCCACAATGAGAACAGTCACAAAGACCACCAGTTTCCTCTCAAATCATCATCATGAAAAAATTAACCCTTTCATATAAAAACAGCTATTTAGAAAAAAAAAAAGAACCTAGTATATATATATATATATATATATATATATATATATATATATATATATATATATTTGTGTGTGTGTGTGTGTGTGTGTGTGTGTGTGTGTGAGTGTATATATAACTTCTATTTAGCTATCTATAAAACACCATCAATATACTGTATTAATGTTTATATGTAGCTAAACAAAGAGTCTAAAACATCTAGTTAGAAACACTAATCAGAAACATATTGATACCTCACCACTGACCTGCTAGAAAAAATGCACTTTGGTATTAAGTCAAATTATACTATTGCTGAAGAAGTAAAAGATGTATATAATTTGTAATTATTTAAAAGGGAAAAGTATGTACAGTACTTAGAATGGGTAAAATATATAAAAGGAACATTAGTAACAAAAAAGAATAGAAAGAAAGAAGAGAGAGAGAGAGAGAAAGAGATAAACTGCAATTTAAATACTCACTACTATATGTAATTAGAAGAAATAGATATAGAAAGGAAAAGAGAAAGTTAATAATACAGATGATTCACATTGCCTTATAGTATAGAGATTTTCCAAAATCAAATATATTATGATTCATAAAACAAAGCGTTTAAAATTAGAAGGAATTTGCTCATTTGTCTTTTAGTTTCTTAGTTTTGTTTTCTCCTTCCTTCACAGACCATCCATTTTTTGTTGCCTGTCCGACAGTATTTTCTTCTTTTGGATAAATTCTACTGCTTCTTGTAGGGAATCAAAGATCTTCACTCCTTCTGACAAGGTGATTTTTATTCTTCCATGAAAAAGAATTTGAGCTTTAATATTGGCTTTTTTCAGGGACTTACTTGAAGGAATACACTCCTTTCTTCTGGATATGACTTCAAAGGTGTATTCATTGTCAAAACGAATAACCTTTTCACCCATCTTGATAGGGGAATTAGTCCAATCTGATTTCAGCATTAAGTCCTTGTCTTGTGAGGAAAGAAATCTCACTAGTGTAGACCTGGGGTTAGATGAACTCAGAGATGAAGCTGGATTTGCCATGGACTGATGAGCCCTCTCAATTCCAAAAGAGAGGGATTCAGGCATGTTTAGTGCTGATGAAATCTAATTATTGAGGAATGGAATCATGTTAGCACCCTCTTCTTTCTCAAGAATTTCATATATTCTTATATTATTCCTTCTTGATCTACTTTCAAGGTCTTCCAGTTTCTCAATCAGCCTGGTGTTTTGTTTCAGAAGAAATTCATTGTGATGTTCATTTTTGTCACTCTAGTATCTAGGTCAGTCACTGTTTCCTCTAAGGAAAGAATCTGTTTGATTGTTTTTTTACTATTCCATTGAGAAAGTCCAGTTGTTTACTGCATTCTTGTTTGATAATATCCATTTTGTTTTCGAATGTGTCCATTTTTAGTGACAGTTCTTGGATGTTTGTTATTATAAGATGTAGTTCTTTCTTCACTGCACTCTCCTGGTGTGGGTTCTTCACGTTGCTCATGTTTTTAGTGACAGTTCTTGGATGTTTGTTATTATAAGATGTAGTTCTTTCTTCACTGCACTCTCCTGGTGTGGGTTCTTCACGTTGCTCATGTTTTTAGTGACAGTTCTTGGATGTTTGTTATTATAAGATGTAGTTCTTTCTTCACTGCACTCTCCTGGTGTGGGTTCTTCACGTTGCTCATGTTTTAGTGACAGTTCTTGGATGTTTGTTGTTATAAGATGTAGTTCTTTCTTCACTGCACTCTCCTGGTGTGGGTTCTTCACGTTGCTCATGTTTTAGTGACAGTTCTTGGATGTTTGTTGTTATAAGATGTAGTTCTTTCTTCACTGCACTCTCCTGGTGTGGGTTCTTCACGTTGCTCATGTTTTAGTGACAGTTCTTGGATGTTTGTTATTATAAGATGTAGTTCTTTCTTCACTGCACTCTCCTGGTGTGGGTTCTTCACGTTGCTCATGTTTTTAGTGACAGTTCTTGGATGTTTGTTGTTATAAGATGTAGTTCTTTCTTCACTGCACTCTCCTGGTGTGGGTTCTTCACGTTGCTCATGTTTTTAGTGACAGTTCTTGGATGTTTGTTATTATAAGATGTAGTTCTTTCTTCACTGCACTCTCCTGGTGTGGGTTCTTCACGTTGCTCATGTTTTTAGTGACAGTTCTTGGATGTTTGTTATTATAAGATGTAGTTCTTTCTTCACTGCACTCTCCTGGTGTGGGTTCTTCATGTTGCTCATGTTTTTAGTGACAGTTCTTGGATGTTTGTTATTATAAGATGTAGTTCTTTCTTCACTGCACTCTCCTGGTGTGGGTTCTTCACGTTGCTCATGTTTTTAGTGACAGTTCTTGGATGTTTGTTATTATAAGATGTAGTTCTTTCTTCACTGCACTCTCCTGGTGTGGGTTCTTCATGTTGCTCATGTTTTTAGTGACAGTTCTTGGATGTTTGTTATTATAAGATGTAGTTCTTTCTTCACTGCACTCTCCTGGTGTGGGTTCTTCACGTTGCTCATGTTTTTAGTGACAGTTCTTGGATGTTTGTTATTATAAGATGTAGTTCTTTCTTCACTGCACTCTCCTGGTGTGGGTTCTTCACGTTGCTCATGTTTTTAGTGACAGTTCTTGGATGTTTGTTGTTATAAGATGTAGTTCTTTCTTCACTGCACTCTCCTGGTGTGGGTTCTTCACGTTGCTCATGTTTTTAGTGACAGTTCTTGGATGTTTGTTATTATAAGATGTAGTTCTTTCTTCACTGCACTCTCCTGGTGTGGGTTCTTCACGTTGCTCATGTTTTTAGTGACAGTTCTTGGATGTTTGTTGTTATAAGATGTAGTTCTTTCTTCACTGCACTCTCCTGGTGTGGGTTCTTCACGTTGCTCATGTTTTTAGTGACAGTTCTTGGATGTTTGTTGTTATAAGATGTAGTTCTTTCTTCACTGCACTCTCCTGGTGTGGGTTCTTCACGTTGCTCATGTTTTAGTGACAGTTCTTGGATGTTTGTTATTATAAGATGTAGTTCTTTCTTCACTGCACTCTCCTGGTGTGGGTTCTTCACGTTGCTCATGTTTTTAGTGACAGTTCTTGGATGTTTGTTATTATAAGATGTAGTTCTTTCTTCACTGCACTCTCCTGGTGTGGGTTCTTCATGTTGCTCATGTTTTTAGTGACAGTTCTTGGATGTTTGTTATTATAAGATGTAGTTCTTTCTTCACTGCACTCTCCTGGTGTGGGTTCTTCACGTTGCTCATGTTTTTAGTGACAGTTCTTGGATGTTTGTTATTATAAGATCTAGTTCTTTCTTCACTGCACTCTCCTGGTGTGGGTTCTTCGAGTTGCTCATCTTGAGATCTCCAGTAGAAAACTTCCTGACAGGAATAATTAAAAAATCTCTTGACTATGTATTAATTTTTAGAAAATAATAAAGAGTATATGTTAATCTAGCTTTCTGTATACTTTTAGATAGATTTTTCTAAAAATGAAAGTATATTTCCTGTCAGTATATTAGAATCTAAGCAGAGCTATGGATTTCTGCTGCTGTCAGACTGGCATCTTGGCAACACCCCCATTATTTCTTTTCAAGGACTGACTTTACTGTTTAACTAATAGACTGAGACCAAGGTAACAGTTTGCACTAACATCCTAATGTAATAAACATTAAGACAATGCAGACAGGGGTTAACATATACCTCTGTGGCAACTGTTCGCTTCGCATCTGGTTCCTGTTGTGCTGTTTACTATTAGTGACTTCCAGCTTTCTGCATTTGCTCTAAGAACCTGTTAGTTTTATTCATGTTTATATATTGACAAGACAGCATGCCATAAATATCTGTTTATTTCTTGTGTTATGCATATAAGTATTGCTACAGAAATTAATCTACTAGTACTTTTTACTGCCTGTGGCAAAAATCTTTATGATGGCCGATTGCATTCTACATATAAAATTCACCCTTTCTATTGTTGCCTTGCTTGTGTAAAATATCAAAATCATATAACAAATTTTATGATGATGTTTAAGAATTACACTAAATATATTTTAGATGTTGGAACACAATTCAAGTACCTCATATCTTCTGTATGCTGTTGTAATATGATAAGCAACTCTGTTTTTGACAGGATAACTCAAGAATATTGCCATTCAAGTTTTATACTTTAGCAACCATTAAGGCAGTAAATGCATTTCTTGCTCTGGGCAAATTTTCAAACAAACAGGGCACTGAATACACAACAGAAATTAGCTGTTGTTGTGACTCATTTTAGATAGGCTATTTTAATAGCAGTGAGGAATAGCAGAGTACTATTCTGAGCATGCCCATCAGTGTTATACTGACAGGAATGCTGAAGAACTTGTAAAACTACTTTGCATCCCAATTTGTATATCATCACATATACACATACATGTGTGCATGTTTGTGTGTGTGTGTGTGTGTGTGTGTGTGTGTGTGTGTGTGTGTGTGTGTGTAGTTTTCTCATTGTATTTATATGCAAAGTTCAAGTTACTAAACTCAAAGTATCAGCCGCACACTGTAATGATTATCTTACTATTAGGTAAAATGTCACAGGCATGCTGAGCAGCTTGACATTTGCTTTCACCAAACTATATGACATATGCTTAATTTAAATTTGTGACTCGCAAAGATTACTTCAGATCTGGCTTGTGCCCTACTATCTGACATATGTGTAACTGTACTTTATGATTCACATATATGCAGCTATGGTAATACTATGTATTACTGCAAGATTTTAGCATTGTTTATTCATTATACTGCAGTTTTATCAGCACAGGAAGAATTACTTGGTAAAGCTAGCTGTCTGTATTTTGAACCATGTCTGAGACATTACTCTTGTAGCTTCTTTCACAGTTTTGGTAGACCTGTGAATTACTGCCATATTTGAGCCTCATTTATTACAGAATTTTTTCCATAAACAGCATTGCTGCTAAATTGCAGCATTGTCTGCTACTTTAGTCTGTGTAAGTATTGAAGTAGTGGTAGTACTGTGAATTCTGTTTCAGGAGTTGTACTTTGGTACTTTTATGTTATAATGTTGCAGCTAGCATTATAGTGCCTTTCTGTTTACTTTGCTACTGTTTTTTCCCCATTCTTTGTATTGTCCCAACCCTCACTGAGACATTAAGCTAAAGATTCTAAAATTCTGACCATAAGACCAGAGCTCCAATATTGAATCCCTCTCTTGGAAGTCTGCTTCTTGCAGCTTGAATTTTTCCCCAACTCTCCCACCCTATTATTGTTGCTGTTTTAAAAGGCTTTGTCTCTGGCACTGGCCCTTATGGCAATCTGACTTGTCAAAGTCTCTCCCTCTCTTCTTTCACTGCCCATAACAGATGCAAACAACTACATAGCAAATTTTATTTATAAAACTACCTTTGGAACTTAAATCTGTAACTTAGTGTGGCTAAAACAAAGACATTGTATGGAGACAAGTTTAGAGCAGCTAGTTTACACATTTAACAGCAATACTATCAAATCCTAGCACAGTCTACCATAGTCTAGTGCCAAAAGCAGGAAACGTTGGTTACGCCAGTTTTACAGAACGGAGTCTTGTGCACAAGTTCAAATGTACTTTAATTGAATAAAATCCACGCAGACTAGTATTCACCTTATTATAAACAACGTATAAAAAATAAAACAATGTGTGAAACGCTACCAACGTTTATCGTTCCACAAAATAGTAGAACTTCCTCAGACAACAACCAGTGAATTTACAAGTAGTACTTAAATAGCCTCTGAATTAATGGTACAGGTGCTTGCAATTAACATTAGAGACATGGATTCTTCATTCAAAGCACCAGTGTCTGTATATACAAAAGTTACTGAAAGCCTCGACATAGCCTGAAAATTATACATATTATAAAACATATTACAAGATGATCTTCTATTTTCTAGAGTTTAATATGTAGAGTTTAATGTTAAATATAATCCTACAAGTCAGTACTTAAGTAAGATGCATGGTGTATTGTCTTTTCTAAATGCTTTGTGTACATGTGGTTCACACTATAAAAACAATTACTAACTGCAAGTTTAACTAGATTAAAATACCATTTGGGTTTGTTCTATTTAATAAACTATTTTATGTACTAGTTTAGTAGACAATCAATGCTTTAAACCTTAAAAGGTGAAAATACCCAAATATACAAAATAATTGTATAACAAAAATGGTGTACAAGAGTTAAATTACTCTAAATACACCAAAACAATGTTTAAAATTTGAAAACTACCTCAGAAGATTTTTAAGCTTTAAAATACATGCAATAGAACAAGAATCATTAATGCCTGGTTCTCTACATGCAGCAAGACGTAGTTGCCAGGCTAGTTCTCTTTTCTCTAGTTCTAGTTTTAGATAGTTTTCATTAACAAAACTACTACTTGAACTATGCTTGTCAATTCCATTGATGACCATAAAAACAAAAGCATGGCCATGGTTATTGGCGCAGTGTCTAGCCAAGGCATTCTCATCCTTAAATTTTGCAATTGCATATAAATGTTCGTAAATTCGGTCTCGCAGTCGTCTGTCCGTCTTTCCTACATAAAATGACGGACATTGTGTACACTGCGCCAAATAAACAATGCCCTTAGAATTACATGTGAAAGAACCCCTAACATAGTAACTAACTGATCTAATAATAAAAACATTTGATGTTTCAATGTCTTTACAGTATTTACATGCACCACATTTCTTTGTTCCCCCTTTATTCTTTGTACTGGTAGGTTTTGTTTCAAGAAGTCTTTTCATGTTTGTACCCCTTCGATATGATATTACAGGGTTAAAGCTTAGGACTTTAGAAACACTTTTGTCCATTGATAGATAACACCAGTATTTCCTCACTATTTTACCTATAGCCCCTGCCTCTGGGCAGTAAGTGAAGGTGAATGCGATTGTAAAGTTCTTATCAGTACCATCTTTCACCAGAGATCCCTGAACTAAGTTACTGTCTGTGTCAGCATGTATACTGCCACTCAATTCAGTAATTACATTGGGTATTTCGCTATCTTTCTCACTAGCCAAAAGGGGGGCATAGAAACCTTTTTTCCTTTTTTCCAACACTTCCTGGAAAATTTTATCCAAGAACAAGTTAGGGTACGCTCTCCTTGAAAATATCTGATATAAAAAGTCACACTCATCTTCAAATTCACTTTGTAAAGTAATCATCCTTGCTGCTCTAACCAGCTGTCCTTTAAATACAGCTTTTTTTCTGGTAGAGAGGATGCATACTAGTGAAATGAAGAAAGTTATTGGAGTACGTGGCCTTTCTGAAAATTTTTGCTGTGTAGGATACCTTGTTTTTCCTTAATTCAACATCTAAGAAGTTGATGGTACTTTCTTGAAAGTTATGAGGGAACCTCAAGAAAGTAGTTGTTGAATTAAGAAAATCCACAAACTGACCTGCTTCTTCCTTGTTTCCTTTAAATAAAATAAAAATGTCATCCAGAAATCTTCTGTAACTACATATCTGTTTGAACCAGTGGCTATTAAAAATGAAGTTATTTTCCCAGTGGGCCAAAACCAGATTTGCAAAACTAGAACCCACTGGCGAACCCATTGCCACTCCAATTGTTTGCAAAAATAACCTGTTTTCAAATGACACAAAGTTGTTTTTTTAAGATGATGTCAAGCAGTTGTTCAATTAATATACACTCATTGTCATTTGCCCCTTTAGATCTAATAAAGTCCACTACCCATTCAGTCCCCAAGTCGTGTGGGATACAGGAGTACAGGTTTATTATGTCCACTGTTAAAAAGTTTGTAGTCTCATCATATCTTATGGATTGCAGATGTTGCAAGAAAGCCCATGAATCTTTTAATATTTGATGTTCTAACTTAACAAATTTCTGCCCCCCCCAAAAAAAACAAAGCACTTCACATCATCTTACTACAGTTAGATCCATGTCCTCCAGCTCTTCCATTGAACAGCAAAAAAAAAAAAGAAAAAAAAGGGAAATATAAAAAAATGCCCATTTCTTCCACTGACACAGCAACCAGGTGACCAGATGCATGACTTGCCACCCCCACTTCGCCCCTGCCAAGCCATTCAGGTCCAGTTTTTGTGCCTTGCCCCTGAAAACCCTTCTACGCAATTTATTAAAAAAAAGTATTTCTTTTTTGAAACTGTAGCAAACTGCTTGCTACAAATGTAGCAAACTTCTGCTAAAGTTTATACTCTACCTGCATGGTATACTGCAGCATTTTAGTCATTTTTTTCTTTTAAACTGCAGCAAGCTGCTTGTTACAATGTACCACACAGTTGCTATAAATTACACTACAAATGGAGTGCTACAGCACACAGCATTGGCTGCAAATACAATAGAGCTTTTAAAAGTCAGTACTGCATTTAAGATAGATCCAGATTGGCTGAATACATGCCTCCAGCAGCACTTTGAACCTGGGGCAGTTGTCCTTCTCATTGTGCCCTAGCTATGCTACTGACTATAAGCAATAGTAAATGAGGTATGTAGGTTCTTGATCCAGTACCATAACCGTGAATACTGCTGAATTACTGTGTGTAATCCAATAATATCTCATTTCCCTTTCAGCTTACACTGTCTCCAGCTCTTTAGAGTTCTTTTCTAAACTGCTGGCCAACTTTTAGTTCTCTTTTGAAAATGAAATAATTCACTGATATCATTCATCCATCTATAATGCTTTCACCATGCTGCCCCTTTTCCAAGTACTTTTTTTTTTCTCAAAAAATTTTTTATTAATTATATGAATAGCAAGACAATTAAAAGATTATACATAACAAGAAGGCATAAATGAACATATAACGATTCATCTAGTGATAACAACCTTCATGAGATTTTGATAAGTTATTTAGAAATAAAACATACCCCATATGTACACTATATACAAGTTAGGCAACCTGAGAGAGAAAAAAAAAATATATATATATATATTTAACATTAACTATTTAATATGTTTAGAACCTTTTCTAACACAACCTTTCTAATAGCTTTTTTTTTGGGACTTCCACCTAAGTATCTTTGAGCATCAATAAATTTAAAAGCCATTTTCTGGAAAGTAACCCATTTTAATTTAGAACGATCAATCCAATTTTGTATTATATAAAGTTTTAGTAATGAGCAAATAAAAATGATAACATGAATATCAACTTTTGAAAGATGAATCAATGGAATATGTAGAATAGCAAATTCCCACATCAACGTGGATTTTTGATATCCCATTTTCTGCAGTCTGACTTTCAAAGATGTCCACAATCTGTGAGAAAAATGACAATACTATAGAATATGAAGGAGGTCTGCTTGGGGATGAGAACAGCATGAACATGAAGGGGACTTATTTGGGTTAAATTTGTTTAATTTGATTGGGGTAAAGTAGGCATCATTATTAATCATTAATTGTGTGTATGCTAATTTTTTAAAAGGGATAAATTCCTTAGTGTGTCTAATAGCCAGGACTTTCTGAGATTCTGACAATTGGGAATTATAATTCAACCAAACATTAGATAAAAGACAGTTGTGGTCCATCATTAAAGAATTAATTAATTTATATGAGTTTGAGAGCATTTTATCAGATGATGAAAGTATTTTGATAATCGTGTTAAGGTTTTTCAATTGTGAGTCTATGGGGACCAGAGATACAAATTTGTTTTTAATTATTGCTCTTAGTTGTGTAAGAATTGGTGAGTAATTCCAGTTTACTTTCAATAACTTACGCCAGTCAGATAAAGGCAAGTCAAGATATTTCAAAACATCTCCTACTTTTAGATTTTTAATTAAATGATAGTTTGTTAAGTTCAAAAGTTTATTGTCCAATAATATATTTGGGTTTAGATGAATTGGCTGAACATGGTGCAAGATCTTTTCTAGTTTACACATTTTGAGTAAGGTTTGGAAATCTCTAATCTTTTGTTTAAATACTGTAGATATATTTTTAATAAATAAACTATCCAGAGAGATAAGGGAATAGCTTCAGGATTTAAATTATTAGAAATGACATAATTATACCATAATTTTATCCATAAAGAGTGATTTGGATAAGAAGTATTATTGAATTTAGAGATAGTAAGAAGTTTATTGGATGAGACAATCAAACAATAGAGATAAAGATTAGGTAAACCCAAACCTCCCTTGTCCTTCGAAAATGCCAATCTAGAATAGGAAATTCTAACAGATTTAGGGAACCATATGAATTTTGCCAAAGCTTTATTTACAGACTCAAAAAAAATTTTTGAAATTATCTGATCAGATGATGAGAATTGGTAAAGAAATTTAGGCAGAATATTCATTTTAATAATGGCCACCCTTGAAAGAAATGAAAGGTTTAGATGCTTTCATCTGTCCATATCAGACAATATAGAGTTCCATAATTTATTAATATTATTTTGAAAGGAAGATTTATTATTGTGTTCTAAATTGATTCCTAAATATTTTATATTATAAGTAAACTGAAAATGATCGTCTGGAAACAAAAAAGATTTGTGTGCTAAATGATTTAAGGGAAAAATATGAGTTTTTGTAGAATTTAAAAGATAATTGGAAACCAAAGAAAAATAATCAATAGAATTCATTATTTTTCTGTAATCAGATAATGGAGTTTGAAAGTAGATTACTAAATCATCCGCAAAAGCAGAGAAATGAATATTAGTATTAAGAATTCTAGGGATGTTATGAAAAGTATTTTGAGTAATAAACAATAGCAAAGGTTATAAGTAAATGTTGAAAAGAAAAGGGGACAATGGACAACCCTGTCTTGTTCCTTTAGTGATCTTTATCGGAGCAGAAATTTGACCATTAATGTATAGTCTAGTAAACATATTCTTGTATAAAACTTTTAAAAAATTTATAAAGAATAAGGGAATATTAAAACATAACATAGTTTGAAATAGAAAGTTCCAACATACTCTGTCAAAGGCATTTGATGCATCTATAATCAAAGCATATATAGGGTTTGGATTTTTCTTAATGAGATGAAGTATAGTCTCTAAAGATAGAGTATTATCCCAAGCATGTCTCTGAGACATAAAACCTGATTGATCTGACGAGATAATTGAGGGTAAAATCCATTTCAATCTGTTAGCCAGAATAGATGACAGAATCTTAATATCCACGTTAATTAAAGAAATGGGTCTATAATTTACTGGGTCAGATTTATCTTTATTATTTTTTAGAATTAGAATGGTTTTGGATGTGTTCCAATGAATATCTGAGATATCATTAACTCTTATATGATTGTAAACTTTAAATAGAAAGGGAAGAACTACCAATTTGAAAGTTTTGAAAAATTCTGGAGTAAAACCATCGGGTCCCGGAGATTTACCCAATTTAAGATTGTCTATTGAATCCGAGATTTCTTGTACCGATATAGGGGTAGAAAGTAGTTTTTGCTGATTATCATTAAGTTTAGGGAACTGCAAAGAGTCTAAAAAGAGTTTTGAGTGATTATCTTTAACAGAATTAGAAGAACCTGAATATAACTCAGTGTAAAGAGAGGTGAAAAGTTGAATAATCTCTTCATCAGTATTATATAATCTGTTATTATAAGATAAAGATGTAATATTTGGATTTCTGAAGTTAACTTTAATAATTCTCGCTAACAATTTAGATGGAACCTGGGCCCACTCTGAATATGAAGCAAGTAGATTTTGTTCAGCTAAGGAGAGGTTATTTTGGTGAAGCAGAATTAAATCTTTCTGACAATCAAAAATTTGTTTTTCTAAAGTAGCATCATAGTTCAGACTAAGATGATTTTCCAACGAAGAAATTCTTGATTTTAAGAATTCCTCTTTCTTAAAGTAGCGCCTTTTGGCAAAAGCAGCTTTACTAATAAATAAACCTCTTAATCTTGCTTTACATGCAGCCCATTGTATGTCATAAGGAATGTCTGATGATTCAAGACTATTCACCATTTCATTTAGGATTTCTGAAGCTTGTTTGCAAATATCTTCATTTGACAATAAGTTATTATTTAAGGTCCACTTATTAAACATAGTTTTATTTTTGATATTGGGTTTTATGTTCAATTTTAGTGAAATTCTTGAGTGATCCAAAAAGAATCTGGGTTCTGTAGTAAAGTCCACAATATATTTTGAAATATAATCTGAAATTAGAAAGAAGTCTAATCTGGACCACAAATGATAGCACTTAGAATAATAAGTATATATATCATTCTTGTTTATATTTTTAACAGTGCGGAGGGATCTATTAAATTATATTCTGTCATCAAATCATTTATAGCCAGAGTAGATTGAAGATTATAGGTGACAGTGGAGCGGAACGATCAATTACAGGGTTTATAACTTCATTCCAGTCACCACCCACTATAATATGATGATCCTTATAGGATGCAAGAATATTGTAAATTTTAAAATGAACAAATGTTGTGAATTACATGGGCCATATAGATTTAAAATTAATAAGGGTTTGTCCAAACCAGCAATAGAAGTGGTAAATAAGCACCACCTCCCTCATCATCAAATTTCTCATCAATAATATTCCCAATGAATTTTTGTTTAATGATTATAGCTACACCTCTGGAGTTAGATGAGTCACCTGAAGCTATAATCTTTTTGATCCATTTTTAACTCTTTATTCCAATCAATACGTGAAATATGGGTCTCTTGAATAAAACAAATGTTAGCCTGTGATTTAAAGATCATATGAAATAATAGTGACTTTTTCGCTTTATCTTGAATGCCTCTGACATTCCAAGAATCTAAAATTATGTCAACAGGCATATTCTACAAGTATAATCATTATTGATGCTATAAAAGTGAACTCAAGGTGCAAATCCAACACAACATTAAAAAGAAGAAAAAAAAATAAAAGAAAAAACAGTCTTTAAGTATTCAAGCAAGTCATCAAATAACATTTGTTGAAAAAAAAAGAAAAAAGTTTTTTTAAGAACCATGAAATGTATAATAATAACCTTTATCCTAACCCTAGTGCCTACCCACCAATCCCCCTGTGATAAAGGAAGAGCAGAAGAACATGAAAAAAAACATTGTAATTATAGATAATAATAACCTCAAGTTAGAATACAAATTACTCAAAGGAAGCCTAACATAACATAAAGTCCGAGTAATACTACTAAAATATATACAAAATTAACTAATTTCAAGACGTCCAACATGCTTAATCCCTACTTCTAATACTAATCTAAAGCTCCTATCCTTAAATTGAAATTTATAGTGATTAAATGTATTTCCTCAAGTATTTCAAGAGAAAGAGAAACAAGTAAATAATAAATAAATCACACTCTGCTTAACTAGAACACTCTATCATAAGAAGTAATACAATTAAAACTGAAAGATATGTAAGATAACATATATAAGTATAACAAAACCAACTGGTAACATTATAATATAAGTAAGTAAGCATAGCATTACTGAACTAAAGATAATAGTCATGCACTATCTACTGAACCTTCTTTAGTACTTTAGTGATAATTTCATTAATCAACATGACCATTAGTATGATAAAAGCACTAATACCTGTAGAATGAGTATTTAGTTATAGTTCAAATAAAGCAAAAAACAACTACCAAGCAACCATATCTCAAAATGAAAAACAGTTCAGTCCGGAGATGCATCTATTAACTAGATAATAATAGTACAGGAACTATTCAAAATGAAATATTATAAGCTGTAAGGTTTTAACACTAGTTAATATACATGAATAAAGTATAATTATATTATTAAATAGTAACTTAAACAGCATCATATATATTGGACTGAATGTACAACAATGTGCATACATATAATTTTAAATCTACTTTTTGAATATTTTACTAATGACTCTATTAGGTTATATAGCCATACTATTCTTCTAAGCTATAGATGTAACATAGCAAAACAGCATGAAAAGACAAGGCTTTTAAAGTAAACATTTTCAAAAACTAATTAAAACAGAAACAAGCAAGCTAAATGCAGTAAATCTAAGGGCTTAAATATATACATGTAGATTCAGCTAATCATATTAAAGATAGTTATTTCAAACCTTTCAAATAAGTAAAGGCTTTCTTAAACATAAACTACTAATCATAAATATCACATCCAGCCTCTGAGAAGAGAGAGAGCAGAGAATAGAAAGAACATGAAACTTTCATATGAACAGGTATACTTTGTAACATTTGTCAAATTAAACACTTCAGTATAATATAAAATATTGTATGAAAAAATATTCTGAATAGGAAAATATGTTCATTTCTTTACACATCCTTTAGAATTTTAATATATAAAACTAACCTGTTCATTTGTTTCCAGAAACATTTTCACTCTGCTTTATGAAAGTAGCAGCTTGCTTTGAAGTCATGCAGACACACTAAAAGTCACTGAATATATTATGTGACATGAATCTGTTTAAATTTAAAAGCAACCTTCATTTATGAAGAGAAAACACTTTAAATAATAGCCAGATCTATTAAAAAGTTAGTGCTATTGAATACTTGTTGAAAACAAGCAGACTTGTGTATTTGAAACTGTCCTTCTTTCCTCACAAATGATGACATCACCATCCATCTCAGAGAGACTGTAGTGTGCATGTTCATGCAGAGCATCAGCTGGAACTCTGAGGGGAAGATTTTCTTGCTAGAATGTTGAGATGGAATGTTTTTCCCTCCAAAATCATTTAGCTTACACAGAAGGCTGTAACTCCTAAGCTTGTAGTAAAATTAACATATTATCTATTTACACAGCAAGCATATGTGAGAGAAAGAGAAAAAAGTAAATACAGCAATTTAAATGCTTCTATTAATCCACACAAATCTAACAAGCATATATCCTGTCACTGCACACTGTCACACCAAATCCATCATGTGTAAATTACATGACAAGTTCTTAAGGTAATATAATTATGTCACACCAGAATTACAAATCATGTAACACAAATACTGTCATATTAAAGAAAAGAAAAGATCAAACCTTATTGTAGTTCTTAAACAGTAGAATATTAAGATACAGTGTCAGGAAGCTTTTAAATGTTTTAAGAAAAATGTCTTTTGCATCTTTAGGATCTGAACATACAAATCTTTTGTCATTAGCTGTGAAAGACAAGGTATTAGGATATGCCATTCGAAATCTAATCCCTCTTTTATCAAGTCAGCACAATAGGGGCTAGTTGTTGTCTATTTAATTTGATCTGTGCAGGAAGATCTTGGGAAAATGATAGTTTGTGAGACTTCCATATGAATTGTTTCTTTGTTTTAGCAGTTTCTAGGATCTGGAAAGTGTCTTGAAAGTTTAGTAACTTAGTATAAATTAACCTTGGTGTGGAAGAATCTTGCTTTGTACGCAGTGCTCTGTGTGCTCTCCTACAATTATAGATTTTGAAGAAGCTTCACAATTTAACAGTGTTTCAAAGATATTTTTAGTCACAGATAACAAGTTTTTATTGTCATAAGATTCAGGTAAACCACGAATAATGATGTTATTTCTTCGACTCCTGGCTTCCAGATCCAATATTTTAGCTTGTAAATCTGAAACAGTTTTATCTCTAGATTTAAAGTCACTTTCCAATAAGTCTGTTTTAACCTCCAAAGCTAAGATTTTATTTTCAATAGTAACAATACTATCGTTTATTTGCTTTAAAGATTTACTAAAGTCTGTAAACTGTTCTGAAAAGTTTTGTATAGCACTTTGGATTGGTTTTAATGCTATTTTTAGTTCTTCTAAAAGGAAATTTGAGCCATTTAAATCTTTATTACTTACATTAAAAGTTTCTGTAGGTTGTCTAGATGATTTCAGTCTTTTTGAACCTGAATCTTTTTCAGGAGAGGGCATTGAAGTATATTTGGCCTTTGTAGGCTGAGTCTCCATGGAGTCAGATTTTGTAGCCATGCCCAGAAATGGAATGCAGTTAACAGGATACCAGGAACCAGGAACAGACTGGAGCAGTAGAAGTCCCAGCAGCAGAGAGACCAAGAATGTTCTGAGGTAAAATAAATCCCAGGATAATAATTCCAGAAGAAAAAATAATCCAAATGCGTAGAAAAAGATTTATAAAATCTTTTAGTATAAAAATTTGAGGAAAAAGGTTGATATAAAGTTGTAAAAAAAACCAAAAGTTAAATAGCTGTGAGGAGCTCAGAGAGTAAGGACTAGACTAGTCGGCAGCCATCTTGGAATCCCTTTTCCAAGTACTTATTAGAGTACTTCACCAAGGCACTAAGCTGGGTGTAAGTTTTACACAAATTCTGCCATTCAGGCATCATGGCATCAATCTTCCTGTCAGTAATTTATATTTAAACTGAATAATCATCACATCTTTAATACAGTGTGCAATTGCTTGTAAGAGTACATTGATTGTCTTCTATACTGTTGGGTAGTTCGACTATTTGCTGCAATTGTTCACTTAACTTTGGGCATCTGCAATATCATTTTTGTTTTCCTATATATTGTCAACTAACTTGTATTACTATTATTTGTTTCTGAGTGGTGCAGTGTTACAGAAGTGAGGACTGCTATCTATCAGTGTTTAGTTGTCCATTTTTGTTCTTTGCTGTCAATCCTCCTGTATGCAGTATACAGATTTCTACTACATCCAGGCACTGGCAATACCCTAACTAGTGATGCTTGTGCAACCCATGCTTGTGTGATGCTGTCTAGTGCTAGTTTCACTACCTGGTATGCATGGAGTGGTGTTAGATCCAAGCTCCCCATGTAACCTTGAACTGGATTGTAGAAAATTTGAAAATAATGAAATGTACTTGTAATGTTGATTCTTTCTTATCTGTATCACTGTCAAATTAGTTTGCAACTTATTAATTTGTAAAACAGTCATAGCTAAAAAGAGTTTCTAGACCCAAGCCCATTTGCTGACTAAATAAACAAGCAATTGAATGAATAGATAAATAAACAAATGGTGCAGTTTTACCTGACTGCATTTTAATTTTATCTAGATAAACATGTCATACCTTTGTTCAATAACTTATATTACTATTATTTGTTTCTGAGTGGTGCAGTGCTACATTTTGATTTTTGGGGTATTAAAAGACCCCTGCTCCAAAGTTTGACACATCACCAGCTGTACCTATCTGCAAATAATTACTCTTTTCCAAGACAATAGGCAGGATTCACGAAGCCTCCGTGTAAGAGTTATAAGTCTTACACGGAGGCTGCAGTTTAACGGAGTGATGTCAGCATGCTTTGCATATTCATGAGAGCATGCTGAATCACACCTAAGGCTAACACGGTCCGTGGAAGACAGTAGGGGGCGTGTCCGTAGGCCGAGCCCTGCAAGCAGACACGCCCCCAGAAGAGCAAAAGGGGCCAAAGTAAACACCCACGACAGAGGCCATGGAAATGTGAATAAACACAACACAACACATGCCCCCACAGACTATGAACATAAAATATATAAATGGACATGTGTTATATTTTTTTTAAATCGTAAAGATGTTTGCCCATGAGTGCGCTCGTTTGCACGGGCGTGCCCGTAGCTTAGCTACAGTTAGCAGTCAGTGGAAAAGCATATAAGAACTAAATATGCAAAGTAAGCCAAGAAGCAATAGCGTAGCGGTAGAGACGTCGGCTGAAGAGCAGGCATCCATGGTTCGAGCCCCCACAACATCAAATTTTATTTTTAGTAAAATAAGCACGAAACAAGTCCCTGACAAATATGTACACATATAAAATCATATGTTATGTAAAATGTAATGAAATAGTCTATTTATTTTGAAGAAATGTGAGATAACAAAACAATAAAAAATGCGAGATCTTCCAATAGCTGAGCTACAGTTTAACAAGGTGAGTGCATCTGCCCGTAAGTGAGCAGTGGTTTAACAGGTGCAAAATGAGTGCCCGTAGGTGAGCAGTGGTTTAACACGCTGAAACTGTGTGCCCCTAGCTGAGCTGAGCATAATATGCATGCTAACAGCCAAACCTAGCTGAGCTGAGCGTAATATGCGTGCTGACAGCCAAATGAGGCATAAACCAGCGTAACCCATTTGCGCAGAGCTGCGCACCGCGCCAACAAGCTAACCGACGGGCAATGTTGAGCAAGCTGTAACTAAACTGCCTTTACACAGACACACCCCCTAGCCTGTCATAAAATATAAAAAGCAGTGGCCAGGTTCAAACCCAGGATACCATGCACTGTAGTCAAGGTACTGAACCACTAAGCCACAACAGCTGTACTTAGAAATGCAGTAATAGCAAATATATAGGAATGAATAGAAAGTGGAGCATGACAAAGCAGGTTTTGTGAAGTTGATACAATTCCAAAATGGCCATTCACAGATAAGTGTGGAAAAAATGGCATATATAAGCCCCATAGGCAGGAATACACAGCATAAACGATTGTAGAACTGAGTTGCAGCCAGAATGTCAGGAGTAGGTGAGGGTAGTTGCTTTCGAGCACAGAGGTGGGGCATTGAGGAGTCCAGATACATGGTCTGGCTCCTAGTCCACAATCATGAGGCCCAACTCATTCAGGGCCAGGTCCTGTGGGGAGCATATAGGGCTGAGGCATGGGACCGGTTGGCTCATGATCTCACCAGTGCCACAGGGATTCCAAGGACTGGTGAGCAGGTCCGTCACCACCAT
The DNA here is from genome assembly GCF_019279795.1 of Protopterus annectens. Taxonomy (NCBI): domain Eukaryota; kingdom Metazoa; phylum Chordata; order Ceratodontiformes; family Protopteridae; genus Protopterus; species Protopterus annectens. Next base: position 245,693,513 of record NC_056725.1, on the reverse strand, counting down.
GCGGACCTGAAGAGACACAAGCAGGACCAATCGAACCTTTGGATCCAGGAGGCCCGACAAATGCCTAACGCCCCACTACTGAGTAAGTTACATTTAGTTATGTATGTAAGAAATTAAATTAGCTGATATTATGGAGATGTGCATTCCAATATTACTTCATTTATATTATAGCTGCAGGTGTCCGTTCTGCGAACCGCAGAGCCTATGGCGATAGGCTGGTGCAGTTGCGCCACCAGGCAGGTCAGTAATCCACTCCCAGTAACTGTAAAGAAATATAAAAGTATGACAGTTAGCAAAAGAGTGCAGTGTAGTCACTAAGTAATAAAATGTGCAAGTAACAGTGTAAAAGTGTTTGCAAGTATTGCTTGATTACAAAAGTGTGTTGCAGTCTCTAATCCAAACAGAAAAATGAAAATGTCTGAAATAAAGTCTGAAATAAAGATGCCCCACCTATAATATAATAGTACACAACCTGCAGCAGGCTGAAAAGTACAGCTGCAGAAGATGAGCAAATCACATGTGTGAAATATATCCCTGTTGAAATACTGAAACATGACAGAAGTGAGACTGCTGGAAAGGATTGTAATAACTACAGGTAAAACATGTCAAAAAAGCCTAGAAGTAAGTACCATCCTGAATAGTAAAATGAAAACAAGTGAGAGAGTGTGAGAAAGAGTTATGAATCCACCAATAAAGTAGTAAGAACCCATGAATAAAGTATACTGCAGTCAGTACAGAATGAAATGAATGTGACAAGTAGAACTAAACTGCGAAATGTGTTCAAAGTGTTGCTGCAGCTGGAATGTGTATCCCAAAATCTGGATATGTTGCTCTCAGTCTGCAATATGCAGATAGTATGATTGTCTGAAATATCAAACATCCACAGTTGTCTATAGCTATATAAAGCAAATGTAGCAGGATGATGTAGCTGAACAAAGCCAGATATGAACGTGTATGAATAACAATAAAATGTATATTGATGTAGCAGTAACAGTCCTATCATCAAATTGAAGTAGTTATCATACAGGAAACTGTAGTTAGAACAGTAGTGTGTACATATCTGTAGCTATTAGAAATGTACAGCATATTTATTGGTATTCGAAGGTGTTAATAATATTTTCTTCACCCCACCCTATAACCACATATAATCCATTCCACGTGAAATTGGTATGTGCAATCACAATTAACACCCCTGGACATTTGTCCTGTTGGGTCATAAATATTTGCATGTACATTGATGCATCTGCCCTGTTCATACGTCCAAACCTGATGGCCTGTTGCCATCAATCAACCCTGCATGTTGTTGGACTGTGTATTGCTGTTCAAATTATGCATGTGTTATGCTCGCTGTTCAATGGTGTGAATATCTGGGTGTTTGGTTAATGGGAATACTAATGCATGCTGTTACAACTAATTGCAAATGGTATTGTATGTTACTAACCCAAACTGTCATGACATAATGCAAAACATAGGACGACAGGGAAGGCGGATTCCAGCGGACCCACCTCTCCCACCTCAGCTGGCGAGTGCACCTGGCACTAGTGCCCAGTCTGGACCCTCATCCAGTGGCCCTGTGCCACCTGTGGGTGGACGCGCTGCAGGGGATGGGGCCCGCCCCCCCTCTGCAAGCATGGCCAGAGGAGAACCACCACTCACCCTCCGTAGCATCTGGACTGTGGTGCATAGGGAGATCCAGAACTCTGTTCTTGGGCCCCTATGCCAGCTTAAGGCACAGATGGCACAACTTACGGGCATGCCTGTTGCCTGGCCTACACAGCCCCCAGCACAGCCCCATCCTGGACAGTGAAGGAACAGTGGCAACTGCCCATGGGTGGGGATATCAGTTCCACTGTTGCCATCTGTGGGCTTATGGGCTCTGGATATCCAAACCTCCGTCCCCGTCAATTGTGTAACCCCCCCATATGTGTCATACACCGCCCCTGTATGCATCTTGTTTGTCTTGTCTGTTGACCTACCCAACCTACCTCCCCAGCTATACCGACTGCCTTCACCTGACATACCGCTCTCATCTGAAAAAAAAAAAAAAGAGCACTCTGTACCCACAAAAAAATTACGTCCCATACATAGCTGCCCTTTCCGCACACATGTCTGCTGGACATGGAAACTATCAATTACAATTGGCTGTACAACAAGTATTATTGTTGTCCTGACACCTCTCTCAGGGGTGGAAGGTTTCAAATGTCACACCAAATTAGATACATATGCACAGCTGTTGCTGATGAAGAAATGGGCAGCTATGGGCCTTACCTACATCCCTCCTGCAAATCCCAAGCTTGTTTCCCTTCTGTCTTACCCTCTTTGTGACCCCTTTTTCACCACTTTCCTGTCTGCCCATTTTCATTTCTTTCAAAGAAAATAGCGCGGGTGTGTGCCAGAGTAAGCACTGTTAAGCGGTTGTAAGCGGGTGTGCGTGTGTGTGCGCGGAGCTAAACGCCAGTGCGCATGCGGGGGCTCCGCGCAAACCAGCGCTAACCCAGTTACAGCTGCTTAAAAGTGCCTTAGTCACTCTGATTGACAGGTCCTGTAGTCAGTTCAAAAGCAAAATAAAATCCCACTGTCAGTCCCGAACCCAGGACCTTGGAAACACTAGTCTGCATGACTTACCACTAACCCATGACTGTTATACAAGAACATTGTGCTAAAATAAATATATCATGTAATAGTAGGAATGAATGTAAAGGGAATATAGGATGTGTAGTACACAAAGCATGTCATGTATATTTACTGTCAAATCTAGTGGATATCTATGATAGTAGTGTGTGAACAGAAACAGCCATGCTAGTTGGTAGCTAGTAGGTAATAATGTCACTGTAGCACCTTGCAAGCCACACACATACTCACAGCAGGATAATCACTGCCTATACCCCACAACCTGTTACAGGAACACATCTGGACCAAGTAATAAAATATGTGGAGCAAAGGGCCAAAACCAGGGACACATTACAAATAATGTCACAACAAACTTAGACAGTTCAGAGAGTAACAGGTTCTGCATTTTGTGGGATGTTTGGAATGGTATGAAGTGTGAAACTTAAATGTTTGTCACTATATACTGACTTGAGCCCAGAGTGATTTGCCAGAAAAAGCTGTGCATGAGATATTGACCAAAATATAAGGCAGAAATGTGGACGACCTGCAAATATTTGTACACATGAGAGGTTTGACACCACCATATTTTAATAGTTAAGAGCCTAGACATAGCAACAGTGACTGAGTTACAGGAATGCCCCACAGACTCCATGTGAAATGTACAAACAGTAGGCAGAAAGGTGTTACAACACATGCAATGGTAACTATGAAGTCCTGAAAGTATACACCACTTGCATGGCAGAATAAGTGTAGTAATACATATGCTCATGCTATCCCACAGTCACAACTGCAGCATACAGACAATTTAATGGGTGTACCCCACTGATATGTACCATTCCATGAGGCAGATAACAGATGCACCTGAGAGTGTCTGGGGCCTGCTCAGCAGCATACTCAAATACCCTAATAGATGTCAAGGCCCACACCATGGCCATACCACACTGCATGCTGTAACACCCTAGCAGATATAGCAAGCATTCCAAGGTGTGAATGTACATGGAAAATAGGAAGGTCACAGCAGCACACTACAGTCAGGACACCTAGCAGGCATACAAGTAGTGACTGTAAAGGGCAAATATTGAAGCCATAGCAACAAAGTGCAAGAGCCACTGCTATACACCAGTTACACCACATGTCCCACAGGAAAGCACACACACACACACACACACACACACATTAACAGTAGTAATAGTCGCAGGTGTCAGTGTACACACACAGTTAGTACAGGAAACTGGATAAATGAATGGAGAAATTTTAATCTACAACACAGCTGGAAATATGAGAGAGATACCAACCTTTACACTCACAGAACACTGTCCACAGCATAGCAGCATGGACCCTGCCCTTAAAATCTGAAAAGGCTACGCCTATCTCACATACCTTTTTATAGCAGTGTTCTAAAATCACAGTGAGAACTGCAATCAGTACCCAACTGGCTGCATGCAATTAGCAAATGCTGGCTAACAATTGGTGCAGAGGCCATCACATGGACATATGCAGATACCTACAAAAGCATGCTGTACTCCCAGTCCACACATGCAATACTTTCATTGCACCCTGAGGAGGAGGTGAGAGACAGAGAGAGAGAGAGAGAAACAAAATTAAACATACACAAACAAAACTGGTCAGCAACAGCCACCTGAAAGCTGACAACTGGCAAGTGGAGCAGCAGGACACAAAACCAGATGGCAACACAAGCAGCTGTGACAAACACCGGTAATGTAAAGTAATACTATAAAGGTCTACATACTGTGAACCCTCCATATGTGTCATTGGTCTGTATCCATATGTATATGAAGATGTGCAAAGGGCAGGGGACATACAGCAACTATCAGTGAAGGCTGTACATACATTTGTATGTGAGAGCATCTATGTGCACATATCAATGTAGGTTGTAGTGCAATGTACAAAGTAGGTTTCACAGTTATGTATGTTTAGCAGTATGTTAGTGTGTGTATACAGTATGGTAAACAAACATGTTGATATACCTATCTATCATATGGATACGTATGCATGTCAAAATATGTATGTATGTATGTATATATATATATATATATATATATATATATATATATATATATATATATATATATATATATAATATGCATATATGTATACATACATAGAGAGAGATGTAGGAATACATAGACAGATGTAGATAGAATATGTACAAACATATATATGTAATACACACATACAGATATAGATATATGTAGATACATATACATAGACAGACAGATCTGACTATCTACAGGTATGACTGTATATGACGACCTCAACACCCCCTGTCCCACCACCTCTGTCACTCTCACCCCCTCTCTGTCACATATCCCCCCTCCATAGCTATAGCAATATATGTACATCAATATATATATATATGTGTATATGTATACAGACATATATATATATATATATATATATATATATATACATATATATATATATATATATATATATATATATATACACATATATATATATATATATATAGATATATCTATATACATATATATATAGATAGAGAGAGAGAGAGATGTATACATATTCTGAGTGAGGCACATGTGTACAGATGTATTGCAACAGGTGCCTGGTGACAAAGGCATGGAGTGAACACCAGTGTCAAAACTGGAGTACCATACCCCATTTCAAATCACCTACACTAGTAACCACCAGATATGTGATTGGCTGCCCACCACTGCATATGTCAGGGGTAAACAGGGTCATAAATGTGTACAATAGTCCCCCCAATGATATTCACAGTGGCACACTTTTCCTGGAATACCTGCACATTTATGTGTCAGCAGACATGGTGTGTCAGCTATGGACATGTAGGTCAGTGTACCCCTCCACACCACATAATGTTTGCCATGGTATGTACCTCACATGACAGCTACAGATATGGAGAAGGACACAGTGACATGTACAACACTGTGACAATGCACTCAAACACATTACCAATGCACAGTGACTGACAACACCACAAAGTACACACATACTACTCACATAGAGGTTACCACTCCTGGATCTACATACTTAAGTCACACCCATGACAGATGTCCAACAACCATAGTAACACCTCACACCATCCACAACCTAAATGACTGCTGTGTGTTGTCCGTGCCACTGCAATAGAGAGCACATGTGGAGGTAAAGGTTCCTACCCACAGATAAGACATACCCTGCAATAAACCACACAGTGTTAAGAAGCAAGATTCCCCATGAGTACATGTCACACATACCCCTGCTGAATGTTAGTCAGATAGGTAATAGGGCATATGAGTCACCCTGTGTAACTGTTTGACAGCAGCAGGTACCATCACACCACATGTGTCACAATGGTCAGGGTAGCAGAACAGTATGCTGCTGTAGTCCCAGGGGCAATAGCATATTGTATAGTATTGTATTGTAATGTATTGTATTGTGTTGTATTGTATTGGTATGTTGAGGTGCCTCCTTCGTGGAGTGGAACCACTGCTGCTGTGTACCAGTGTACAGGTACATATCCTGTAGTCAGGCTAGTGTTACATAGCACTTCTATATGTGTGTTTAGCTCCTGTCGGAGTTCATGTAGCATGCAACCGGAGATACCATCAGGTCCCATTCATGTTGTGTATTCTGCTTTCCTGAGGGCGGCTCTCACCTGGACATCTGTGATGACAGGGAGGTTACAGTCAGCTGGGATAACTATGTCTTATTTTGGGGGAGAGGGTGGGGTGAAACCTGCACTGAACCTGTCTGCCACAATGTTGTCAATATCTGTGGTTTCAATGAATTATTTGTTGTTGTGTACTAACTATGAGCATAGTGGAGGTATTCTGACCAAGTTGCTAACATAACTGAAGAAGGCCTTGTGGTTATCTGTAGTGTCCCTCTTGATTTCCCTCTCAAAGTTTTCCATGGATGTTTGTATGAGGGAAAATAGATCCTTACTAGTGCTGCTCAGACATGCCTTCCCTTTATGGAATTATGCTCTGTCTTGCAGTAGCTTACATCTTTTGTAATACAATCTGTCTATGGCTGGGGTCCACCAGACAGGATGCTGTCCCTTTGTGGAGAGTGCCTTGGCCATATATGGGACTGCATGATCCATGCATTCTCGGAGATGTCTGTAGAAAGCATTTGTGAAGGGGTCAGCATTGTGGGTTGTGTCTTCCACTGGCCCAGCGGGCTGAAAGCATACCATGTCACTGTTACAAAGTGTAAAGTTTGCATTTGCAATGTTATTCACTATAGTCGTTTGTGCTGGTGGTGGAGGTGGGATATGTATATCCAGGGCAATTAGTTTGTGGTCAGTTCACAGTAGTTGATTATGTAGCCCATACAGTACCTAGATACAACCCCCCAGAGTGAGGAGGTGCTCTGGACCTGAATCAGTGTTTTGACTGCTGGGGTTTGGTAGTATGTCATATGGAGTGTGCCAGATACTGTTGCACAGTTGCTGGCTGAGCACTGATACCTGGCCATTTACATGTGTATCCACCAATAGATGGACAGATGCTATATATGTGAGATATGTCGTATCATAACAGTCGAGTAGCATGTGTAGTATATGTGCCAAATTCTGCTGACATATATTGCTGATATCAGGTTATTTCCTTTTTCAGGAACATGGCTCACCCGCGAAATCCAGCTTACTCCACAGCTGAGGATGAGGAGATACACCAGAGCCTGGTGGGGGATTATGCAATACTCTTTTCCTGCACCAGCCAGAATCAGCAGGAGAGGGCTGCACTGTGGCAAGACCTGGTCCATCGGGTAAATGACATAGGTATGCATAATAGGACATATGAGCAGGTACGACATCACTGCAGTGATGTAATCAGAAATGTCCATCAGCGTGCGTCGGATGCCCACAGGCAACAGGTCGCCACAGGTGGTGGGGTGGCTACACATCCCCCACTCACCAGACTGGAGGGACTACTCATGAGTGTAGTGGCTCCAGTACGCCAACAACAACAACAGCAGCAGACATGCATTATGATGGAGGCTGGAGCCACGTAGCAGCAAGACTATGAGCGTGCAGGTAATATGCCATATGTATAGTTGACTGTTGTGTACACTGGTAGTTAATGCATGTGTGAGGTGTGTCCTTGGTTTGTAGCTGTCATCATAATATCTAATGTGCAAGTGTGATATCCTCAATATCAGCAGCTGACCTGTGAAAGGCGACTGCTGTACTACTGACCTGTATCATACTCAGTAACAATGGCACAGTCATGCCCACTGACATTAGTTTCCTCACTTCTGCAGGTCCCTCCGGTGTAACAGCAATGCAGCCTATCCATGCTGGTGAGTGTGTATTAACAATACCTTTAATAGTCTTGATAGTAATAGTAATATTAGGCTCACTTAGTAGTGCCCTGTGTATGCATGCAGGTGTGTCTGTGTCTGTGTGTTGATATCTCGCATATTGAGTAGTGTACAACTGTGTGCAACTGTGTGCAACTGTGTGTGTGTGCATGTGTGCATGTGTGCATGTGTGCACCTGTGCATGTGTGCATGTGTGCATGTGTGCATCTGTGCATCTGTGCATGTGTGCACGTGTGCATGTCTGGACCTGTGCATGTGTGGATGTGTGCATCACTGGTAATATTGTGAAGACATTGTAAACTGTGTTTCCTGTTTCCCTCCCACAGGTTCTGGTGCTGCTCTGGTGTCATGCAGCAGGGAATCTGAAGCAGGTGCCATGGGTACTGATAATGATGACATCTGTGTAATGGCACAGGAAGGTATGCCAGGGTCCATCATTGGTCAGCCAATTGACAGTACACAGCTGTCAACCCCATCAATGAGCACAGTTATCCTGCCAATACATCCTTTGTCACCAATGTCCCTAGGTGATGGACAGCATACAGTGGGCATTGATTAGGGTAATGTGGTATCTGTGGCACATGCCTCCCCACACAACAGCCATGGGAATGGGCCTGAGATGGTACCACACAGACAGATGTCCAGGGGTTCTCGTGGGAGCATCCATGGGCATACTGCCCCTGTCAGACGTGCCCACAGAGGTCTTACAACCTCAGCTATGTTTCGGGCTGTCATGCAGGCACAGTCACATATGGAACGGTACACCAGACAGGGTCTGAGGGAGCTGACAGCATGTCGCACATCCATGACTGACAGTATGCGTGACATTGGAGCTGCCATCCATAATTTCACCGATGTCATAGACAGACATTGTGGGGACATATTAGACCGGTTCCACAACTACATGTCCATGAGCCAGGGCGATGGTGGATGGTTGAGGCATCGACGTGGGCGTATGCCAGCAACAGCAGCAGCTGGCAGTCGTCACGGACGACAACAGGGCCGCGGCCACCCCCATAGTGCCAGCAGCAGCCCCAGCAATGCTGGGTCTGTGCTGTCATCCGACCGCCCCAGGAGACCATGTGCATGTGGCTCTGGCCAGGCCCGACAGGGATCTGTGTCCAGTCAATGAACACTTGCTTCTGATGACAGTACCCAGTCTGGTTTGTACCTGATATGGTCCGTAGCACCCCTGCATGGCACAGGTACCATGTCCGTGGCCAGAGACACTGATCTGTATGACCTGGCAGGTACAGTCTGTGGCTGTCCACTAACACCAGTATATGGCAGCCATGAGGTGGTACTGTGTGCATCCATACACACAAGCAAATTGACAACACCTAGGGCTACCGCATACACGCACACACTGCTTCAACATTGCCCCACCTTGTACTGCTGTCCCTCACCAACACACATACACATACATGTCAATTGGTGGTATCGGTGGCTGACTCAGGCATACCAAGTTCACACCCTGTGCATATGATGAAACTGTGCCACCTCCTGCAATCTGTAACATCAGTGCAGGTACAGGTTAACATGTTGCTGATGCACAGGGTGACTACATAGACGTGTAGTAATAGTATCATGTTGTAAACAGTACTGTGTGCTGAAATAATTGTGGGTATATCACAGCATGCCTGATGCAGTAAGGGTATGATTGTCATGTACTGTTGTCTACACCCATGGTAAGTACCATAGTGTATCATCTGCACATGTTGGCATACTGGTGGTAAGGATGTCAACAGAAGGCTACATATATAGGTAGCACAGGGGATAAGGTAATGAAAGTATTAATACACAATGATGGACATGTAAACTGCAAGTGGCATGTTGCCCACACTGGACTCTGCAATGCGGATGTTTGAGGATGTTGATATGTTTGCAGTACTACACGACTGGTACAGGACACACAGGAGCAGCCTAGCACTGCAAGCTCACATCACATACCATGCTAGACAGCCCCAACACACAAAACTAACTGTCACAGGACGGAGAGTCCCCAATACATGTCAGGGATACTGTGGTGGCAGGCCAGGTAGCATACATCCTACTAAGCATGGAACCACTGAGTGAAGGCTCAGTGTCTGTTATTTGACATGTGTATTACTGCAGGTATGAGCACATGGGTTTCCATCCAGTTATTGTACATCCTGACGGTACATGGTCTGTACACTTGTGTGTGCTGAGACTGGACCCTAGCCATCTGACCTGTGTATTTCCATGTACATGTGCATAGTGCCTGCATATTTGCAGTGTTACCTAATTGAAGTGGTACAGCTTGTTTGTTGTACAATGGACTACATGCAGCCCTGCTTACTGTAGCTTTGTTTGAATGCATGTTTGCTTGCAATTACCCTGGAATACTGATCCCACCTGCAATGCATAGTTACAGAGCTTCTGTGGACTCCTAGTGACATCTGCATAGCTTACTATATGTATGTCCATGTCTCACTTGACAGAACGTCACTGTTTGTCCTGTTCACATGTACATTGCCTGGGACACATTGCATATGACTTAACTGGCATTTGGCCATGTGAGCAGTCATATATGCCACTGCTAACTAATCACAGGCACTACACCCTCACATACTCATCTTCTGTTGAACCACCCACTTCGCTAGGGACGGCTTGCACCTGTCACCCCTGGGCTTTTGGATATTGGCAAAGGCTCTTGCTACCCCCATAGTGCCTTTGTTAGGCAAGGCTCAAATGACACACCCACCTTCATAGGTATCACAAGGGATAAGAAACTAAGAGTAATGCTACTTAACGCCAGAAGTCTAAACCTCAAGATGCATGCACTCGAAACTCTTCTTAGCATGGAGAACATCGATATCTGTGCAGTAACAGATACCTGGTTCAGGGCTACTGAGAGCACCCCAGCACTACCAGGTTATACCTCATACCATGCTTTTCAGTCCCAAAACTTGGACCGAACCACAAAAGGAGGGGGAGTATTGATATTCATCAAAGATACCCACACCTCCAGGTTGGTGGCAAAGCACCAAGCATCAGAGACTATCCATGTGCAACTAACAATGGGTAAAACTGCTTTCCAGGTTATAGCCTGCTACAGACCACCCTCCCAAACCCAAGGACCACACTCGGCCTTCCTGAGAACAGTGGAAAATATGAAGGTTTCTCCAAACACCATTATATTGTGCGACTTCAACTACCCAAACATAGACTGGGAGCATGACTGTAGCTCCAACACCCTAGCCCAAAGATTCCTAGAATATATGAACTCAAATGCTATGGAACAACTTGTTACCACTCCCACATGAAAGGAAAACATACTGGACCTGATCATCACCAACATGGGGACTCTATGCTCCAGACAAGAAGTGTATCCCTCACTGGTAAGATCAGTCCATAAACTAACTTACTGGATATTCACATCCCGACCCCACCCGCTGCCCAGAAAACCACAGTGAAGAACTTCTCTAAAGCAAATTCACACTCCTCAAAACTGAGGTGGAAACCTTCAAAGCCCCTGGGCCTGTGGAAAATACGGACCAGACCACAGATTCCTCTATAAACGCATTCTATGGACACCTTCAGGAATGCATGGATCATGATCCCAATAAAACCAAGACCCAATCCTCCAAAGGCAGACGTCCTGTCTGGTGGACCCCAGCCATAAACAAACTATACAATAGAAGGAGGAAGCTACTAAATGATACAGCAAAATCCCAAAAAGGGAAGGCATCACTGATCAGTATTAGCAAAAAACTACGGGCACTCATAAGATTGTCTAAGGCCAGCTTCGAGAGAAAATTGCACAGGACACTAAGCATCATCACAAGTCTTTCTTTAGTTATGTTAGGAAACTGGGTGGTAATTCCCAGATATGCTCAGAGGTAGTCCAAAATGTCAGTAGAAACACCAAACCCACAGACATTGCCAACATCCTAGCTGATAGGTTCAGCGCAAACTTCTCCCCCCACTCCACACCGAAAGGGCAAATATTTATCTGAGCAGAGTGCTGCCCCCCTGACATCTCAGATGCTCAGGTAAGAGCCGCCCTCTCCAAAGCAGTACACACTACATCAATGGGACAAGACAGTGTCCCGGGCTGTGCCCTACATGAACTCCAAGAAGAGCTACACCCAAACATAAAACTACTGTTCAATCCCAGCCTAACTACAGGATATGTGGCCAAAGAGTGGTGTACAGCAACAGTGGTCCCTCTACAGAAAGGTGGTGCCTCAACGGATCCTGGACACTATTTCCCCATAAGCCTGACTAGCTTGGTCTGCAAAGCTATGGAAAGGATCATCATGGACCTCATAAATAAAGATATTGGGGACATACAGACACTGGATCATACCCAGTTTGGCTTTGTTAAGGGCAGATCCTGCCTCTCAAACCTGGTTGATTTCTTTGAAACAGTCACCAAGGCCATTGACGACGGGAAGGTGGTCCACACAGCCTACCTGGACCTCGCAAAAGCCTTCGATGCAATACTCCACTCGGGCATTCTAGAGAAGCTCGCCAGCTTAAATATAAACCCCTATGTCACTAGATGGATTGCACACTGGCTCAAGGACAGAACCCACATGGTTAGAATTGCTGGAGCCATGCCAGACTCCAGACCAGTTACAAGTGGTGTCCCACAAGGCTCAGTCCTGGGAACCTCTCTTGTTCGGTATATATTTATTGGAGGTACGGGCAAACATGGAAGGACTGTGGCTGACCAAATTCGCAGATGACTGCAAACTGGCCGCCATAATCGACTCTCCAGCCGACACAAGCATCCTCCAAAAGGGCCTCATAGAAACAGACAACTTGTGCCAGAGCTATGGCCTCAAGCTGAATGCCAAAAAGTGTATAGTCATCCCCTTTGGCAAAAACAAAGTGCCCACAAAGTACCACATAGGTGGTAATCCATTAAGTACAGAAGAAGTAATTAGGGACCTGGGGACCCAAGTTGATAGCAATCTCTCATTTGACAACCACGTGGCCAAAGTGGTTAGAAAAGCATTTTATATAGCCCACCTCATCATGAAGGGATTCACATCTAGATCAGGGGAGGACATCGTGCCTCTTTACTCATCCCTCATCAGGCCCATAATTGAGTACAATGCCCCTGTTGGGATGTACCTTACCAGACACCTGCAGCAACTGGAAAGACCACAAAAGTACCTCACCAAGAGGATCAAAGGGCTCAAACAGGTGCCATATGCTGACTGGTTAAAGAAACTCCAGCTCTACTCAGTGGCATACCGCCTGTTCAGAGGCGATCTGTGCCTGATGTATAAAGCCATAAAAAACCCAGAATTAATGGGCATGCTGCACCTCAGAATATCCAAATCCCATCAAGCTACACCCTCGAGAGACTTGAACCTCAGCACTGAAATAAATAGGACATGCTGGAGGGACAGATTCATAACCCAGAGGCTTCCTTCACTCTGGAATAAAATCCCAGTCCAGGTTAGGCAGAGTCCCTCATTGACTCTCTTCATGAGGAATCTTGATGAGTGGCTGGGACATCGTAGGTTTATCCCGGGTATCACTTCTGTGTCACTGTTAGACAGAGGCACAGTATACTAACCTCGAAAACGGGCATAGCAAGATAAATTTACAATGGATGGCGACAGCCAAACACATTCTGGCTATGTTTATAAATGCCCTAGGGCAGATAGCCTAGTATGAACCTATGAACCTATGTATCTTGTTCCCCATTGGCCCTATGTGCTGTTAATCACCATGGCAATCACAATACTATGGTAGCATGTGCAAAGGTCAGTTGTCATTCACCTCTATGGTACAGTTGTGGAATATGTGGGTCATGTGGCAATGTCACAGCTGCCACATGTACACAGTCAACCCTCTCCCCTACACATGGACATACAACACATGTATGAGATGGAACCACATAGCCAAACTGGGGACTAAGCACTCTGAACCCAGTACTGGCATAACCTGTCAGGTGGTATGAAATACTACAGTGACTACAATACCAGTCTGATGTAGACCTACACTGACAGCAATACAAGCATGTGAACACACTGGGCCATTCGTGTAGCCTAAGAATAGCATCCTGCCTGAGCGGCAGACACCTCTGCAGCTGACATACAGGCATACGTTATGCCAGAACACATCATGCATAACACATAGCACACAAATCCTGTGTGCCAAACAGTCACAGCCTGTACGGCTAGACAACACACCTGCTACAGTTGTGTTAGGTACCTTTATTGTCAGGTACAGTGAGGTCACACTCACCAGGCTGGACAAGGTGAAGGTCACAGTGATATGCCTGTGGGGCACTATGGTCCACCACATAACACAAGCATACAGGTCAGTCAGAGGCATGGACACATATGACTCAGTCATTGTTCATGCCACTATGGCTGACCTGTGATGTACCTCCCTGGACTACATGATAGGGAACATGGAAGGGCTCTCTGAGCATGTGGCACAGGCTGGTATGACCCTGACCTTGGTTGACATCATACCCTCACCAGAAATGCTGACGATACTGAATGCTGATGAATTACTGTAGCTACAACACCCTAGCTGAAAGGTTCCTAGCATGTAGTCACTGCATTGCTATGGAACAACTTGTTACCACTCCCACAACAGGTGAAAACATGCAGCACCTGTTCATCAACAACATGTAGACTATATGCCCCAGACCAGATGTGTATCCCTCGCTGCTAGGTTGATACCATCTACATATCACACTGTATATACACATACCACATGCAGCACCCACACAGAAGACCACAGTCATAATGTTATCCAGCGCAAATACCATGTATTCACATGTCGCAGGCGTCAGACATGGTAACTATTGAAGGTCACAGGTACATATGTGTATTTGGCACAACACATACATCATCTGTGTCCATTGCCATTACTGGTTTAATCGATGTCATGCATTATTGTGAACAACAACCCACACACATGGGCATTCTGTGTGACAAAAACACACGTGGCATGTCTGGAATCCAATGCCATAACTAACTGTGCTATGACAGTAGTGAGAGACGCAGTAGCAGAGCGTGCTATTTGCATTACTGGGAGATTTCCCCTCTTCCGCTGTACTTGTAGGGTGCTGACATCATCTCTGTGTAGAGACTGGAATATGCAGCAGCTGCTGTGTTGTACTTGTTGGCAAAAGGGTCAGTTTTCTTACACATGTAATTGGACACACACTACTTTCACCCTCTCCCACACACACTTGCTATTTGCAGGATTCAAATCCCTATCTAACTATGTTATGACACTTGAGATGGCTGCATTAGCAGAGCACGCTATTTACATTACTGGGAGGTGCTCCTTCTCCTGCTGTACTTATAGGGTGATGACATCATCAGTGTTTAGAAAGGGGAATGTGCATCCTGTAGTGTGTTCTCCTAGTTGCCAAAAGGGACATTTCTTTCATACAGACTTGCACACACACTAACCCCCTCCACACACACTTAACATTTGCAGGATTCAAACCCCTACCTAACTAAGTTATGACACTCAAGACAGACGCATTAGTAGAGCACGCTATTCGCATTACTGGGAGGTTTCCCTTCTCCTGCTGTACTTATAGGGTGCTGACATCATCAGTGTTTAGAAAGGGGAGTGTGCATCCTGTAGTGTGTTCTCTCCTAGTTGCCAAAAGGGACATTTCTTTCATATAGACTTGCACACACACTAACCCCCGTCACACACACTTGCTATTTGCAGGATTCAAACCCCTACCTAACTATGTTATGACACTTGAGACGGACGCATTAGCGGAGCGCGCTATTCGCATTACTGGGAGGTTTCTCTTCTCCTGCTGTACTTATAGGGTGCTGACATCATCAGTGTTTAGAAAGGGGAATGTGCATCCTGTAGTGTGTTTTCCTAGTTGCCAAAAGGGACATTCCCCTCACACAGACTTGCACACACACCAACCCCACTCACTGAGCATTTGCAGGATTCAAACCCCTATCTAACTATATTATGACACTTGAGGGAGACGCATTAGCAGAGCGCACTATCCAAATTATTGGGCATCTATTCTGCACCTGCTGTATTTATAGGGTGCTGACATCATTATTTCTACAGAGGTATGTACATCTAGTACTACCTGTCAGGTGGGGGATAGCATATATATGCATTTGCAGCCACCTACGTCAGGGTCAGATATGCACATCGCACTGGCAGGTTATGTTTTATACCATGCTTCGTGACCACAGGACCTGTAACACACAATACAACCAGTCCTGGCCACCCCTCCCACATCCAGGACACACACTTTGCTTCCCTGGGAACAGTGCCAAGATATGCAGGTGTTCACATACACCATTCCAGTTGTTAACGTCAGGTACAGGCATATTGTGTGTGGGAACTACTCAGGCCTCTACAACATTACCCTACAGCCACTACAATTTGTGAGTCCATGTGCTATGGCAGAACCACTCACCACAGCCACAAGGGGGATACATATTGCACCTGACCATCTACAACATGGGTACTCACTGTTCCACACCAGAGGTAGACCACCATTGTTGATATCTGACTATACCCACCTTTCCCTGACCATCCATATCCCATCCCCACCCCCAGGCAAGGTTGTCACTGCAAACAAACTGTATTTATCAAAAGCAGACTTTACACTTGTGAAGACTGGGGTTGAAGACTTCAAAGGACCCATGCTGGGGGAGTATACAGGCCACTCTGCATAATCCTTGACAATTGCATTCTATGAGCATGTGGAAGGTTTGCATTGATCATGCTATCCCAAATATACCCATGACTGCTCCACAACAGGACACCTGTCAGATGTACACCAGCCATATATGAGCTGTCCAACAGACAGAGTGAGCTAATACATTGCAGAGCAATAGCCCACAGAGGGAGGACATCTCTGAACAGTACCATCATGACACTTCAATCCCTCATAATCATCACGACACAGTGTTGACAGTGAAATTGTCCAGACAATGCAGATAAGGCTCCCCTCAGTCTGTTATTGACGCCCACTTACTGTTAGATGTCCTCAGCAACCCTCTTCCAGCACACACCAACAACATGGCTGTGGCTTAGCAAATTCAACCCCTGGGATCTCCACTGTGTCCCTGCTTGACAGAGGCACAGCACACTAGCCTCACACGGTGCCTTATGTGACCTACTTTACAGTGGCACAGTAGCCTACTGTACTGGGGAGGCAGACGCCAAGCACACTCTGGCTAAGCTGTCATTCCCTAGGGCAAACAGCCTAGTGTTTGACCTCTACACCCATATGTTTAATTGTCAGATTCACATTATTTGTTGCTGATAGACTGTTTGCAGGTCTTTATTGCCATAGCATTCCCTGTTTGTATGAACAACTTGTGTATCTGTGGAAGATGTTTGCATATGGGAGGGATCCACTATATCACGTATGTCTCTGTAGTCATTTAACTGGGTGCACTGGGCAGATTGCTGTAATGTGGTTGGTTCATGGAATAACACGTACAAATACCAGATATGTGTGGCCAACAGCTAAACTGAGATTTGGCTTAAGTGTGTGAGCATGCCCAGTTCAGCCTTCCCATGGCATGTTGTCTGACATATGTCTCATTTATCAAAGTGTGTGAGCATGCCCAGTGTGAGCTTTCCATATGTTGAACTCTGCAGCCCACCACATTTGTGGATGAGTGTGAACTTCAACAAATATCTCCCATTTATGGTTGTGTGTTGTGTCATGTTGTGTAGTTACTGTCCAACTGCTTTGTGTGTGAACACAACAGGGATTATACTGTGCCTGCAGGGTTTGCATGGGATACTTTGCATACAGTTGTCAACATCTTTTCATACTGACCTAACACTGTAGTACCGTATAGTGTACTGGTTCAGTACTTTCACTGTGGTGGACAGTATCCTGGGCTTTAGTCCTATCACTGCTTTACAGTTCCATAGTGAGCACAACAGCCTGGTTAGGGGCCAGTTGTGCACATCTGACCATGTTGCATTATGTTCAGATATGAACTACTTAAACCAGGCTTGTCCAACATTGGTAGTGTATTCCACAACATAGGTGTACATTTGCAAACACTAGCGATGTGCCTTAGGCCATTTCTAATGCTAGTCGGAGAGTGTGTTTGTCCTTTTACACACATTGTAAGTGGAGTTTTCCATGACATATGTCATGGTTAGTATACTGTGCCTCCGTCTACCTGGGACATAACAGTGATACTCAGGGTAAACCTACCATCTCCCATCCACTCATCAAGATTCCTCTTGAGGAGAATCGATGAGTGACTCTATGGATAACCTGTACTGGTGTACTGGGAGTTTACTCATGAGTGGGGGTGGCTTCTGTGTTATGGATCATGCAGTACAGCTTGTCCTATGTATGTCAGTGCTGGGGTTCAGGTCTCTCATGTGCATAGCTCACTGCCATTCAGATTGTACAAGGTGCAGCATGATTATTGATTCCAGCTTGTACATGGCTTTATACATCAGGCACAGCTTGCCTCTGGGTGGGCAGTATGACAGCGTGTGCAGCTGCAGTTTGTTTAATCAGGCAACACATGGCATCTGTTCAAGCTCTTTGATACTCCTGGTGAGGTACTGCTGGGGACTTTACAGTTGATGGAGGTGTCTGCTGAGGTACATCCCACAGGGGCTATTGTAGTCAATTGTAACGCTGATGAAGGATGACTGCAGAGCCACAATGACCTCCCCTTATCTAGATCTGACAACCTTCATGATTAGGTTGGTATATGGTATGTTTCTGTAAACACTACAGCCACATGTTTGTCCAATGCAGGATATCTATCACCTTGTGTCCCCAGGTCTCTCATTACATGTTAAGTATGTAATGGGTTAACACCTATGTGGTAATTGGTGGGCACTTACTGTATATCCACGGGGGTTGACTATACACTTTTCTGCAATTAGCTTGCTGACATGGCTATGGCACCAGTTGTCTGTTTCTATGTGGCCCTTTTGTGGGATGCTTGTGTCAGCTGGAGGGTCAGATATGGTGGGCAGTTTGTAGTCCTCTGCAGACATGTTCAGACACAGTCCTTCCATGTTGGCCTGTACCTATGGGACATATATACCAAACGAGGGAGGTCCCAGGACCAAGCCTTGTGGGATGCCAGTTATATCTGGTTTGTAGTCTGACGTGGCTGCAGCATGTTTGACCATGTCAGTTCTGTCCTTGGTCTGGTTTGCAACCCCTCTACTGACATAGGGGTTTATATTTAAGCTGGTGAGCATATCTATAATGAACACATAGGGTATTGTATGGAAGCCATTGCAAGGTCCAGCTACGCTGTGTGGACCACATTGTCCTCATCAATGACCTTAATGACTATTTCAAATGAGTCAAACATGTTTAGGGGCAGGATCTGCACTTAAGAAAGCCACACTGGGTATGGTCTGATGTCAGTAGGTCCCCAATATCTTTATGTCTGCGGTACATGCTGATCCTTTCCATAGCTGTGCAGACCAAGCTTCTCAGGATTCTGGGGTGGTAGTTTTCAGTATCCATTCAGGCAACACCTTTGTTGAGAATGACCACTGTTGTTGTACACTGCTCTTTGGGTACATATCCTGTGGTAAGGCTGACACTGAGCAGTAGTGTGATTTGGCATTCCATTCTTCTTGGAGTCCATGTTGGACTCAGCCCAGGGCACCATCTCATACCATTGCTGCTGTGTGCTTTGCTTTGTAGATGCTGGCTGTTACCTCAGCATCTGCAATGTCAGGGGGCCAGAAGTCTGCTGGGATAGATATTTTGCATTCTGGGGGGTGGGGGGTTGCACTGCACCTGTCAGGATGTATGTTGGCAATATGGGTGTGTGTTTGGTATGTTGTTTGTAATATTTGTGTGATTCAGAGCTTATCTGTGAATTCCCAACACGGTTCCTACCATCAGTTGAGGAAGCCTTGGGATTATCCTTAGTGTCCTGTACAATTTGTATCTTCATAGGTTCATACTAGGCTATCCACCCTAGGGCATTTGTAAGCCTAGCCAGAGTGTGTGTGGCTTTCACCACCCCTTGCTATGTGAATATTATGGCCATTTATGATTTGCTTTGCTGTGCCTCTGTCTGGACGTGACATAGTGAAGACCCCCAGTGTAAATCTACGATCATCCATCCACTTGGCAAGATTCCTGTTGAAGAGTGTCAGTGAGGGGCTCTGCCTAACATGGAGTGGGATTCTGTTCCAGGGTGTGGGGAGCCTCTGGGTTATGTATCTGTCCCTCCATCACATCCTATTTCATTATGTGCTGAGGTTGAAATCTCTCACTCTCACAGCTCCGATGGCTTTGTGTTTTCTGGGGTGGAGCATGTCCATTACTCCTGTGTTGGACATGGCCTTGTACAACAGACATACAATGCCTCTGTGTAGGCGGTATGTGACTGCATTCAGCTGGGGTGTCTACAGCCAGGCAGCATATGACATATATTTGAGACCCTTTATCCACTTGGTGAGGTACCTTTGAGGTTTTTCTAACTGCTGCAGGTGTCAGGTAAGGTACATCCCAAATGAGGCATTGTACTAGATTATGGGTCTGATAAGAGAACAGTATAGGGGCACAATGACCTCTGTTGACGTAGATGTGAATCCTTTCATGATACGGTGTCCAATATAGACAGTCTTCCTAGCCACATTGGCAATGTGAGTGTCACATAACAGGTTACTGTCCACTTGTGTCCCTAGGTCCCTGATTACTCCTTCCATACATAATGGTTTACCACCTATGTGGTAATTTGTGAGTACCTTGTTTGGTATTTGGTGGGACATTCATACTGTCCAGTGTCTTCAGGATGGCTGGGTGGGGTTCCTGTGTGTGAGAGTGTGGTCTGTAGCATGCTGCAGACTGTACAGCAGTCCTGACTACGGTTAGTTGCACATGGGTGGACTCCAA
Organism: Protopterus annectens; assembly: GCF_019279795.1. Taxonomy (NCBI): domain Eukaryota; kingdom Metazoa; phylum Chordata; order Ceratodontiformes; family Protopteridae; genus Protopterus; species Protopterus annectens. Next base: position 245,672,734 of record NC_056725.1, on the reverse strand, counting down.
TGCCTTGTGCATTGTCAGTTACCTGGACATATGGGTGTCTGTGCTGAATATGGATACTCACCTTCCTTTTATGTTTTGTTCCAGGTTTTGGGGCCATAACGCATGATATGTGGTATAACCTGGTAGTGCTGGTGTGCTGTCAGGAGGCTTGCAACAGGTTTCTGTCACTGCACAGACATCGATGTTCTCCATACTGGGGAGGGCCTTGGGAGCATGCATTTTGAGGTTTACACATCTGGCATTGGTCAGCATTACCCTTATGTTTCTTTCCACTTATGTTTTCTAGGGTGGTGGGTTAGTCTTTTCAGCCTTGCCTATGAAAGGCTCTATGGAGGTGGCAAAAGCCTTATCCAATATCCAGACGCCCAGGGGTAACAGGTGCAAGTCATCCCTGGAACAGCTATATGGCTTGTCAAGCATGACATCCCAAGCAGACAGACATTGGATCCCCTTGGAATGACACCAGTAATTGTGCCACTTGTTATAACTGATCATTCTGTGTTTGTACTATGGCATCATTCTTGGTGAGGGTAGGATGCTGCAAACGGTCAGTGTCATACCGGCCTGGACTACATAATCAGAGAGCTCATCTATGTCTCTTTTCATGTAGTCCGGGGAGGTACATCTCAGGTCATTCACACCAGCATGGACTATGACTGCATCATATTTCTACTTGCTTTGGGGTTACCTGCATACTTGTGTTATGTGGTGTATTGTAGCAGCCTACAGGCAGCTTACTGTACCCTTTCCCTTGTTCAGTCTGGTGTGCGGGACAGCAGCGTGTCTCACTATGGAGTCACCTATTACAACTGTATCAGGCATGTTGTTTCTCCTTCTGGCCTGTGACTGTTTGGCACACCAGCTTTGTGTACTATGTGTTGCATGTGCTATGTTTGGAGGTTGTTTGATTGGATGTCTGCTTTGGAGGCCTCTGTTGGTGTGGTGTGTTTGTAATTTGGGCCTCCGGGAATGTTTTTCTGTGTTTATGTCTTTGGTTTGCAGTTGTCATAGGTCTATGTGGTACTGGGTTTGTAGTGTGTGCGGTTACCTTCCCCTCCTGACTAGTTTTGGGAGTACTGAGTTGAGGGAGCTCAGCCTCCAGTTTGGATAAATGGTTGCATCTCTCACATATATTTGTATTTCTTGGGGGGAGTTGAGGGTTGTCTGTGTACTTGGGGCAGGTGTAACATTGCCTTAAGATTCACAGATTCAACATGTTGTAGCTGGCCTTAGTGGATTGTATGTGTGGACATATTTTATTGCCATACTACTGATCAGTGATTACTTCTTTTTTTATGTTTGCTCTATCATGTAGTAGCTTCCTCATTCTCTTGCATGGTTTGGAGTCCACCATGCCAGATGTCTGCGTGTATGGCATTGTGTCTTGTTTTAATTTAGGATTGCATAATCCAAGCATTCTTGGCAGTGTTCATGGAATGCCTGTATAACAGGTTCTGAGGTGTGGCCCATATTTTGCACCTGCACAGGGCCTTTAATGGATTCCACATCAGTTTGGAGGAGTGTAACTTTTGCTTTACACATGTTTTTCACTGTGGTTTTCTGGCCAGGGACTGTGGTCAGGATGTGTATATCCAGTGTGATTACTCTATGGTCTGGTCTTACCAGTGAACAATACACTTCTCATCTTGCCATCAAGTACCCATGTTGCTGATTATCACATCCAGTATGCTTACCCCTCTTGTGGGAGTGGTACATTGTTCCTGGGCATTTTGGCTTATGTATTCTATGAACTTTTGTCCTACAGTGTTGGAGCTAGTATAATGCTCCCAGTCTATGTCTGGGTATTTTCAGTCACCCAATATAATGTGGTTTGGAGGACTTGATATATTCATGTATTCCAACATAGGCCAGGTGCAGTTCCTGGTGTTGTGATGGTAGTCTGTAGCAGGCTATAAACTGGGAGGCAGTTTTAGCTACTGTTACTTGACCATGACTAGTCCATGCTGCTTCTTGTTGTGGCACCAACATGGGGGTGTGTTTATCCTTGACAATTATTGCTAGTCACCCTCCTTTTGTAGCTTGTTCCATGTTTTGAGGCTGTACAGCACAGTATGAGGTGTAACCTGGTAGTGTTAGGGTGCTGTTGTGAGCCTTGACCCAGTTTGCTGTTACAGCACAGATATCAACATTCTCCATACTGGGTGAGTTTAGACTGCATGCATCTTGCTGTTTAGACGTCTGGCATTGGGTAGCATTACATCTAGGTTCTTATCCCTTCTGATACCTATGGAGGTAGGTTTGTGTTTTGAGCCTTACCTATTCAGGGCACACTGTGGGTAACAACAGCCTTTGCCAGTATCCATACAGCCTGCAGTGATAGGTGCATGCCAGTCCTAGCAGGTGGAGCATCATGTCATGCTCAGCATGTCATCCCAGGCTGGCACACATTGAATCCCCTTTGACTAACTGCAATACTTCAGCCAATTATTGCAATTGATCATCTCATTGTCATATTGTGGCATGATGCTTGGTGAGGGTAGGATGTTAGTCACGGTCCTCAGGTGTGCATATAGTACATGGTGTTACATTACTTAACACATGGCATTCATGCCTCAGGTGGTGCTGCAGGGCTGCGTCTGTCGGATGCACATATTACACTCCCTGTACATGTTTGTGAGCAGGTCATGTCATTTTAGGCATCCCTGTTATTATTTGAGAGAGTCAGAGGGGGTATCATTCCCAGGGTTCCTACTGAGCCAGTGTATGTGCTATGTGTTGCCTCTTTGCCAAGGCCAGGGCATACTGGGCATGCCTCCTTCTGCCTACTGGGGCAGGCTCAGGTTGTTCCTCATCCGAGTCACGCTCTGCCTGTGATGGCCTTGGCAATGGTGGGGGGCTGTTTGGCCCAGCCCTATGCTGATCCTGCTGCAGCTGTTTTCACAAGATCATATTATGTAGCATAGCACATACCATGACAATTTGGGTACATGTAGTTGGTGTGTACTGCAAGGCTCCACCAGATGTGTCCAGACACCGGAACTGTGACTTGAGCAGCCGAAACACACGCTCTATTACATTACGTGTTTGTGCGTGTGCCTCATTATGGCGTTCCTGTTCAGGTGTGTGTGTGTTTCTGATGGGTGTCATCAGCCACGGCTCTAGTGCATAACCTGCATCCCCCACTAGGTGTCCATGTGGGATGTCCCCATTGGCAAATGTCTGGTACAGCTGCGTCAAATGCCAGATGTGGGAATCATGGTAGTTCCCAGGGCAGCCAGCACACACATTCATTATTATACCCTGGGCATCACACACGACCTGGCAGTTGATGGAGGGGAAGCCCTTGCGGTTAATGTAGGCCCTACCCCGCTCACTGGCTGGTGCTTTAATGCATATGTGCGTGCAGTCTATTGCAGCCACTACCTCAGGGTATTCCACTATTTGATGGAAGAGATGCATGTTGCTGGCCAATACCTCACGGCATTGGGGAAATATACATGATCACTGACATGTGCTGACATGGCATCCAGGAACTGGTGCAGTACCCTGGAGGCTGATGCCTGTGATATCCCCATCATATCACCAGTTGGTCTTTGGAAGGTACCTGTTGCTAGTATTCTTAGGCCAACACATACCTTGGTTTCCACTGGGATGGGTTCCCCTCTGTTGGTACTGTGTGTGAGGCATGGCCTGCACAGCTCAACTATTTGCTGTAGGAGGTCTCTGTCCACTCTATAGCGCTCTACTATCTCCAGCTCATGTAACCCATGGTAGGTGACCCTGGGCCTGTACACTCTTCTCCGTCTCCTCACTGTGGGTTGTCTGGCACCATCTGCATTGCCACCACCTTCAGCAAGTTGCCTATGTCTCATTATGACAGCTATGGCAGCCCCTAACATTTCTGCTCTGAGTTCAGCTTTTTCAGTTTTCACTTCTAATAGCTTACTCCTGTCTTGCAGTGTCTCTTGAGAGAAACATCCTGCACTGCTGTTTGCAGAGTTTTAAGTGCTGGGCTGGGCTACTATTCTGCCTGTGTAATTGCCTGCTTCTAATTGTTTTCACCTGCTAGCTCCAGCAGTATTCCCTGCTAGCTTCCTACGAATTCTGTTGCTTCCTTTTTCCTTTCTGTTTCCTCAGGGGGAAGCAGCGTGCATACCAGCAGAAACACGCTCACAGTGGCTTACACGCGCGCACACATGCTTACACGGTTTAGAATCTGCTTATCCGGGTTAAAGCGCAAACAGTCTTACAAGTCTGCCAACAGGCTCCCACATGCTCAGTCTGCCCTACATGTGCGCACACCAGCGCAAACAGTGTTAAACATCTACCAACACACTCCCACATGCTCAGTCTGCCTTACACACGCGCATACTGTCCTACTGGCGCTTCATTGTGCGCACACGTGCCCATGCACGCCCATCAAGAAACTTTGGTGTAGGCAACAGTGTACACCTTCCATTTCTTGACTTCCCCATGCTTATGTTGTGGCACTCCTCTTTCCATGATATGTGTCTGACATCTGTCATGTAACACTGACCTTCAATGAACTGCATTTCTTTCTGCCATTCCCCCCTGTGATGTCACCTATTTCCTACTCTGTTCCTCCCCCTTATGTAACTCTTACACTACTCAGAATGTGCTCATTTGCTATGTGACAGTGGAATTTAGTATCCTAACACTCATTTGCATCAGATTGCCTACTAATGCTTAGTTACATGTTTTAGACTAAGCTTCCCCCCTTAGCAACCACTAAACAGTGGCCATGTTGTTTTTGGTCTGCTGGTCCCTGCATTGTAAATCCATGTATTGCATAAAGCCCACATTTGTGGGTTTATAACCTTCATTTTTATGTTTTATATAGCGCAGCCCGTTTGCGCGGGGCAGCGCTGCATTTAAACATCAGCGATCGCAAAAAAAAAAAAAATATTTATTTCTCATATTTGCATCAGGGTACCTTGCCAATGGCCACATATTTGGCCATTGGCATGCTGCCTGACACATATGCACCCTTTATTTGGAGCTGACATGGCTCCATTATGTTTTTTGCAGAAACGTACTCAGTTGTCAACTGAGTACATTTCTGCAGCTAAAACGGCTCTTACAAGGGCTGCTTTGGGCTTCCTGGATCACTATTCTACCTCATTTGCATGCTATTCGGCTGCAAGTGAGGTGATTAGCATATCCACGCCCACTCCATGTAAGAGATGTTTTAGCTGGTCTCTTACACGGACTTTAGAGCTGTTCCTGGATCGCAAAGGCTGCATGGAGTCTTACACTACTCTTAGACTCCATGCAAGCCTTCGTGAATCATGCCTAACATCAGTGCCTTGTGTAGTGGAATGCTAACAAGTCTTGCAGCATGCTTCGTTCATGTATTTATATGCCATAATCCATTTATCACATTTGCTGCAGTAAATAATTTGAGTTAAAGACAACTGTTGTCACCTCCAGTGGGTTTTAGCATAATGATAGGGTCACAGGTTCATAGATAAGTACTACAGAATTAGTCTGTACACCATCACAAGCTTAGCCAAAAATAAAATCATTCAAAAAATTCCCTCCCACCTCAAGCAGGGCAAGACAAGATGGACCAGGGGATAAGCTGAGACTGTCCATCCATTTATGTGGGTTTACACTGGCAGTGATGAGGACACTACTTTGCTTAAAATGTAGTAGGCGTTTGGTCCAGAAATTATGTCTATGTTGGTATATGAAACAATCAAGCCAACATGTCTTAGTTATCTGTTCATGAAGGTTTAGGTCCTTTAACTGGGTATTTGAGGTACCGTTTATTCTGTGATGAAATATGAAGTTAAAGAAGGTTGTTTTTTATAATTTCACGGCTCAAAATGCTACATGCAGCTCATCATCTGGGAGTCTGAATAAATGGAGAGGGCTGCAAGTCTGTCCTGATAACTACAGTTTGAGGGTACTGATCTTTGCAGTTATGAATCTGTGTTATACTTTTAGAGAAATACATGCCAAAAGGTGTGTTGTATTCTATAATGGGTCTGATGAGATATGAATAAAGGACAATTAAGATTTTTTGGCTCTAGTGGAGATGCTTTTGGAAATTACCAGATTGAATGCTTTCTGAATTTCTGCAGTCATCATGGTCAAATCATAAGGAATTGTCAACTAGAGTTCCAAGCTCTACTATGACAGTAACTGACTGGAGAGATGAGTCACTCACACGATATATAAAAATGTAGCAGCAATTGTGAGTCAATGGAACATTGTTAAACAACACCCATTTTATATTCATCTGCAAATATAGATAGTTACAAAGCCAGTGTTGTCCTGAAGGTCCAAGAAATAGATGTCAAATTGGAGAATTTTAGAAAATTTGGTAAAAACTCTGTACCCATGGACTACCACATAGGTAGCAATCTACTTAAGGCAGAATGTGTGATAAGAGACCTTGGGACCCAGGTGGACAGTAGTCTCTCCTTTGATAGTCACATCGCCACAGTAGTCAGGAAGTCCTTCTACATGGCACACCTCATCATAAAAGGTTTCTCATCCAGGAAAAAAGAGATCATTGTTCCCCTCTACTTGACACTCATAAGACCCATTATAGAGTACAATGACCCTTTTGGAATGTACCTCACAATACATCTGCAGCAACTGGAAAGGCCACAGAAGTACCTCACAAAGAGGATTACTGGCCTCAAACAAATGTCCTACACTGACTATCTCAAAAACTCCAGCTTTACTCCATAGCATATTGCCTACTCCGAGGTGATCTCTGCCTAACATATAAAGCTATGTCAAACCCAGAGCTGTTGGACCTGCTACACCTAAAGAAATCCCAATCCCTCCAAACTACACGCTTTAGGGACCTAAACCTTGTCACCACAATAAACAGGACATGCTGGAGGGATAGAGTCATGTCCCAGAGACTTCCCATACTCTGGAACAAGCTACCTATCTATGTCAAGCAAAGTTCTTCATTAGCACTCTTCAAGACAAATCTTGATGAGTGGATGGGAAATAGGAAATACACCCCGGGGATCACTTTTGCGTCTCTGCTCGACAGTGGCACAGGAAATTAACTTTCTTGGGTGATGTAAGCCAGGGAACCTTGTTGGCTAGGCTTACGTAGGCCCTTGGGCCAATATCCTAGTACCTACATATGAACCTATGATCCTATAAAAGATTCAACACTGAGCCCTGTGGTTCTTTACTGGTAACTTTTTTTTTTCAGACGTGACATCTATGACTTTATCTGCATGGATTCTGTCAGACAATAAGTTAGCTATCCAAAGCTTTACATTATTAATACTCAAGATTTACAACTCTCTCAGTAATTCCTGTATATAGAAGAGTGTCAAAGGCATTGCCAGGTCCAGATAAGCTGAATGTACAGCATCACCACTATCCACTGCCTCAGCTATTTTTTCAAAGAAATTAATGACGTTTAGGATGGAGGACCTTCCATCAACAAAGTTAAACTGGTAGTGGTCCAGAGTTAAGAGATTTTCAATGGCCACATCTGCAGTGTCCATAGTTCTGGGCCACCCTTGTGTAATGGCATATATACATATTGTCTGTTTTCCAGGTTCTGGTAGTGTATCCAGTGGAGAGGCTTAGTTTATAGAGGTTAAGTAGTGATTTGTTTAGGCCAAATTAGACACTGCTAATCAGGTAACTAAGAGAACCCATTCCATAGCAATTAAAGAGGATAGATAAAGAAAGATTTCTGGTTAGTTTTGGATTTAGTGGCTTTTTTAAGTTCATACTCAGCTTTGAGTTTCCTAATGGTCCCCTTAAGCATTTTACTAGTTTGTTTCAGAGTGCTCTTAAAGTAGGTAAAATGAGACCTTTCATAAGCATTAAGCAATTGTTTTCTTATGTCATATAATTTATTTATTTAGGTATTCCACAATAGGAATTAATTTTTAACCCCCCCCATATTTGGTACTACTAGGGACTGCCTTATCAATACAACTATTTAAGTCAGAGGGAAAGGCAACATTACCAGTCCATCAGGGAACAATTCAGTGGAATTTGTTTGCTTACAATTAACTGAAAAGGGATTGCTTTTGAGAAATCCCTAACCAGAGAGGTATTTACAGGGAAGGTAACTTTAGTTTTAAAGAAAAAGTTTAGTAATTTATGTTCTGATTTAATAAGGTGTCATGATATATGTGGAGATGTGCAATAAATTGCCATATTTCTGGGGACTAGATAAGGGATACTAAGGTATCTACTAGGATAATTAACTATTTTAAAAGTGAGTTAGCATTTATAATATCAATGAAGTGTTGAGCTTGCTAACTATTGGCAATGCAGGTGAGACGGTTTATTGATGGGTAGATGAAGTCCCCGAATTGAAAGGTATTGGGTTTAATGGGGAGTTCAGCTAATGTGTTAAGCTAGCTGAGAGTGACACATAAGATGCTCTGCAACTAGCTAAGAAGTTATTTTCAGTCTTATTTATGGTGGTTTGGACATCTATGAGGTGAAATGTGTTTCTCAACAATTCATTAAAAGTACTGATTGATATTTTAGGGCACAAAACAATACTGTCAGCAAAACTGACAGAAAAATCACTATCAGTTTAAAATGGTCTATGAATGTCATGGACAGCTTGTAGTTCATGTTTTATTTCTAAGCTCCCAACCTCATTCTTTTTTGGACCATATATTAATTCTAAACGAGTAACTAAACTAACATAGCCAAAGTGGTTATACTTACTTAGTTTATCAATTTCTTACATTTTCTTTGACTACTGTTTAATTTTTACATTGCAAACTACCTATTACATGCAAAATTTGCAGTGATTCTCCAGTCAGTGTTGAAACGTCATTAGCACCTTTTCCTTGCAGTTGATTTAGTAAAATGCAGTATGCCAGCATAACATTTTGTGTTAATATGTGGGCACTAATATTTAAAAGGTGTGAGTACTTTGGTTTTGTTGGTAGCAGCATAGTAACATAAGGAACAAACTTCAGATCAGTAAGTATCAGCAGGGTATTCATGTTACGTTATTATCTCCAATATTAGCAGGACATTTATGCTACTCTCTTATCTCCAAAGTGCAAGAAACAGAACATGAACAGTTAGTGATTTCTCCAATTATTTGTTCAGTGATAGGAGTCCAAAATAAAAAGAATGCTAATGGGAATAAACTTGATTTAGTTTTAATATCTGTATTAAGTTTTTTAATATGCAGCTCATGTCTCTATTATATCTGTTTTTCTATGTAGTCAGGAATTAGTAATGCAGCCCATAAATCTTCAATGTCAGCTGCAGATATATTAAATTCCAATATGGGAATTTGCTCAAAACAATGCAGTTAATTTAAATTCTTTCTCATGATACATTTCTGAGACATCATGTTTGTATTTATTGCTATAATTCAAGTTAAAGGCGTAAAAAATATAGTAAATCATCTCACTGTTTTGTTCAACAGATGAATAAATGCACAAATGACTGCATTAATGTACTTGTTTCTATAAAGTTATTTTATACTTTTAAATGCAGTGAATAACTGTATTGATTTTGAATTTGTGAAGAAGTGCTCCGACACCTGAAAAGATAACAATATGCTATCAACTAAGATATGTATAATTTAAAGTGCGCTACTATGAAAGATTAGGGTACTTCACTTTAAGCAAATGGTATGTGACAGTTTTTTTTTTCATTCGTTCATGAAAAATGAACACAATAAGATACAAAATAAATTTATAAAGATTTAGCAAAAACAGCTGGTTTCATATTGGCAGTGTCCTTCTAATTCAAAGATATTGCTTTTTAAATTATATAACAACAGGCCTAATCTGGTTGTAGTATTGAGGTTTTCTTTGTATAGTGTGCACACAGTGTGCTGACATTTCAACAAAACTCTTGACATTACTTTTGATTGCTTATATGTATAAAATTCTGTTCATTTATTTTGTTTATTTGGCAGTTCTGTGAGCCGTTTCTATAATGAAGTTGGGCTGATAAAACAATTATATCCCAGCAATGTTCAGTTCGCCTAGAAAAAAGATAGATTACCCCAAACTATTTTAAAAGTAAACAATTGTATACTTGCTGACATGTGGAAACTTAATTCAAAGTAATCACTATTCTCAGAATAGTATACTTGATATTAAATAATTGTAAAATTCTTCACAGAAAAGCAACACTCCCATTTAGCTCATCACAGAGATTTGCAGTTGTTACTGGCATAGTTGAAAATTTAGATATAACTGTAAGTATCAGATCTGAAAACATAACTAAGCGCAGGCTGTCTAATTCCTACAACATTTCAAGTGCAGTATAACAGATTTTTATAACAATAATTCTTGGAAACAAAACAAAGAAGACCTCATTGCAAGATGTGAGTCATTCCTCCCTATTGGTATATGGCATATGGCATCCATGCCCTGCACTGTAAAAAAGCATAAGAAGTGAAACTTTGGAACCAGACTGTATATGCTGTAGAAAAATAAAGTAGTACACCTGATGCATTCTTATTATATCATTTGGTCTAGAAGGGGATGCACCTTGATGTGTTCTTAGATAGGCTTGTTCTTCCCACCAATTAGGAGATAGAAAATATTTGGAAGGTTCCATTTTGGGAATGAAAGAATGTCCACTCAGTGTTTTGACATCACACGCCATATATGTAGTCTTATTTAACTACCAAGGTTACTAGTGCCCCCACCAGCCACTAGTTGATACCTTCCCAAAAATCAAGATATAGCAATTAAAATTAGGAATATACAGACATGTAATTATCAAAATACTGCATTGGTATGGGCCAATTTTAATTACTTGTATTCTGCAATATGGTATCCTGTAGAACATTGACTATTACAGGTAAAAGACTGGTGCTAGCAGTCCATTCACATACTTTAGGATGAAACATTTTCTTAAGCAGGTCTTACTGTTTCCCAAGCAGGGTTATTTATTTATTTGACATTTGTTGACCAGAATAGTCTGACTGAGCTTGCACCCTTTTTTAGCAAAGGCACAGGGAGAAAAGCACACAAATTATAAAAGCACAATAAATTCACAGTACAATTTATGTAAGTACAGAATTCAGAGTACACATTGCACGAGTAAATAAATTATGAGTACAGATTGTCCAAATATTAAGGAATTAACAGGAGTAAAATAAATAAGAACGAAGAAGTTATATACAAAAAGATCAGGAAAGATATCAGGATGCAGTATGTGTTAGAGATCTTGGAAAATGATACAATTTAAATAAGTAGTAAGAGTTGGGGAGGTGTGAAGTAGCAAGCTGTCAAAGAAATGCAGAATAATTGGTTATTGTAGAAAGATACAGGAAGATAGAAGGGACAGTGGGATTGTGGGACAGGAAGAAGTAGGAAGGAAGGTTAGGGAGGAAGAAAAGGAAAGGATGAGAGATGGGATGGAAGATCATAGGTGGGATGGTAGCAGGGACATCTCCAGGTACTGAATAGTTCACTTCTGAGAGATGCCTTGAATTCATGAGCATGAATGACATTTCTGAGGGTCATGGAAAGCTTATTCCAAGACAGACCTGGAAGGTAACTATATATGTTTTGTCCAAATGATTTTTTAGGTTTGTGAATTTGTAAGAGATAGTCATCAGAGCTTCTGAGGGTGGATGGTGGGTAATAGAGGGAGGCAAGAGAGGATATGCTAGGACAGGAGGAGGGCTTGTTTAGGATAGTGCAGATGAACAGGAGTTGAGTTAATAAGAGTTGGTTGTGAAACTCTAACCAGCTGAGTGACTGGAGAGGAAGACAGTGATATGATTTAGGTGGGAGGTTGGTTGCAAATCTGGCTACTTTGTTGTATGTGGTTTACATTTCTATCTGTTACTTTAAAAATACAATCTGAGTAATATTTTATCATTAAAGCTATGATCATTATACACTGAATGGTATTAGTTACATAAGGTAATAACTGTAAATCTGGGTATGAAGTGTAGGCAGGAATCCTGTGAATGACTATGGATAGTTAAAGGTTGATAGAGATGCCTTGACCAGGCCATCTTTTTTTGAAGAGGGTTCCCCCACACCCTAGTGGAAGGAGTGCGCAGTTAGAACATGTCTGATTGAAGACTGCTGGAACAGGGCTCAGTTTGAGCTTTTTTATTGGTTGATTGATTAATTTGTTTAAATCAGTTTGGTCTTTTTTGCTACTGTTAAAATATTTAAGTGTGTATCTGCTCTCCCGTGTTAAATCAACCTAAACAGTGTTTAAACATCTTTAACATAGTCTGGTTACTGGTTTTGCTGTATCCAGATCTGTTTGTGCGATTCCTGTGTTTCCTGCTATGCCATCTTGTGTTGGCCAGGGCCTGCCGGCACTTAGTGGGACTAAGTGAACTGGTTGGAACTGGTCTGGCATAGAGTGTTAAACTAAGACCTCGGGGACATGGGTTGATTGGTCAGTTCCAGTGTTTCTATTTACTTTCATTTTTGTAGCATTTAAACCCAGCATTTGCATGGGTTTGTGCTTGTTTGCCCATCGCACACCCCCACTGTGCTGTTTAACTCTTTGTGAGTTACCTCAGTTGGATTTTTTTCCCTTACCAGCGTTCCTGTGTAAATGAGGCCCTCGCCTGCAGCTACTGTATTGATTTAATCCAGTCCTATTTACACCTTATAGGTACTCTCCTCAGATAGTACCCTCTCTAGTATCCTTGACCTCTCTTTTACAGATTCTGATAACCTTGGATGGACAGTTTTGTATGGGTTCTCCTGCTAGTCTGGTTGATATGGGCATCCTGCGACAGTGTAGCAACTGCTTTATGTACACAGACAACCTCTACTACTACCACCTAGGAACACAGTATGTGAAAGATGCAATTACATGAAGAACCTAGAATCCTTGCTGTCTCAATCATAAGCCAGTACATCTAGCACTGAGAAGGCTGTCTGCACAATCACTATGAACACCACATCTCTAACACCACCCACATCTGTAGAATATACTCATATATATGCAGGGGTTCTCAACAAAAGCACACCTAAAGAAAAGAGACCTCCAAAGCAAAAACACACATGCACATCACAATCCACAGCGGCAAGCATCACACATAGTACACATGTCTGTGTCTCACAGCCTCTAAGGCCCAGCCACAAACCCAACATACTAGTCACAGGATACTCTATTGTGAGAGACACAGATGTGCCCCTCACCAGGCTAGACAAGGAGAAAGTCACCTTAAGTTGCTTGTCTAGTTCTAAAATCTGCCATATCACACACACACTAAAGTCTCTTAGCAATAGCTACTGTTATGACTCTGTCATAGTCCATGTTGGTGTGAATGACTTGAGATAAACCTCTCTGGACTATATAAAGAGAAACATGATTGAGTTCACTGAATATGTGTCCCAGGCAGGTATTTCCCTAGCCTTAAGCAGCATCCTACCATCACCCAGAAAGATGCCTCAATACAAACAGAAAATGATTGACTTTAACAATTGGCTTAGTTTCTGGTGTCATTCCAAGGGGATCCAGTGCCTTACAGCCTAGGAGAACATGATTGACAGACCATGATGCTTTGCCAGAGATGGCCTTCATCTGTCTCCCCTGGGCTTCAGGCTTCTGGGAATGACTCTTACCTCCCCCATAGTGCTTTTGTTAGGCAAAGTCACGAGCACGGAATTACCAACTTGAAAAATTCTTCTAAACAAAATGTAAAGGTCATGCTGCAAAAGTCTAGGAATCTTAGCATGAAACTGCATTCATTGCAAGCATTCCTTGCCCTGAAGAATGCTGACATTTAAGCAGTCACTGAAACCTGGTTCAAAGCTGTGGAGAATACCCCAGCCTTACCAGGTTACTCATCCTACCATATTTTATGACCCCAAATGGAGGGCTACAAAGCCAAAGGAGGTGGAGTTCCAATATTTATAAAAGATGTACACCCCCCCCCAGGCTGGTCAAATGGTATGACACACAGGAGACACTCCAAGTGCAGTTAGCTGTTGACAAAACATCTATTCCAAACAGAGCTAGCTACAGACCCCCAACCATGACTCAGGATTCCCAATTTACCTATCTGGACTTACTTGAATCCACCAAGATTCAACCCTCTACCCTTATCCTGGGTGATTTTAACTACCCAATTATAGAGTGGAAGACCTATTATAGCCCAAACATGAACACCCAGAGATTTCTTGATTTAATCAATGCCAGTGCATTGGATCAGCTGGTAGACACCCCTATGAAAGGTGAAGATAATTTGGACCTTGTCCTAACCAACATGCATAGCCACTGTAGCACCCCTACAGTGTCATCCTCTTTGGTAAGATCCGATCATAAAGTGATCACTTTTGAAGTCACCATCTCCCCTGACCCCCCCCCCCCATCAGGGTCAAACAAAAAAACTTTTCCAAAGCTGACTGCAATCTCCTCAGAGCAGGTATAAGCAACTTCACAGTCACCATCCCTTCAGTTGGAACTGGCACTAATGTCCAAGCCTGCATCAAAAAACTGTATGAGCACCTACATAGCTGTATGCACTCAGTAATACCTGACAAGACCAAATCATCTTGCTCAAGTAAGAGTAATCTTGTCTGGTAGCAGCAATAAACAAATTCTATAATAAAAGAAAAAAAAATGCTGTCCAGGACCAAGAAGGAGCAGGTGCCAAGTTGGAAACAATCTCCCCTTTGTCTGAACAAGCCAATAAGGTCACTGGTAATATCCTCCAAGGCTAACTTTGAGTCCAAATTGGCCACATCCACTAAGGACAATAGCAACACCTTCTTCACATATGTCCGCAATCTGAAAGGCAACACCCAAATCTGCTCTGAACTGGTAGTGAATAACACCGCATACACAAATGCCATAGATATAGCCAACCTGATGGCAGACAGGTTCAGTGAAAACTTCACCCCCCCCCGTCACCCCATCATTAAAGCAGGACATTCCCAGCACCTGCCTCCCTCCACTCATCACCAGGGAGTAGGTCTTTATGCCCTCTCAAAGGCAAAAAAATACAGTCTCCACGGGACATGAAAACATCCCTGGCTGTATCCTACATGAACTCAGGCATGAGCTCTCAGCTCAATTAGGCGCCCTATTCAACCAAAGACTGAGCACCAGCTTTGTCCCAGATGAATAGAGGACAGCCACTGGAATCCCTTTACACAAAGTTGAGGCATCCACTGATCCAGGCAATTATAGGTCCATCAGCCTGACTAGCCTGATCTGCAAGGCCATGGAATAC
Source organism: Protopterus annectens (assembly GCF_019279795.1). Lineage (NCBI taxonomy): Eukaryota > Metazoa > Chordata > Ceratodontiformes > Protopteridae > Protopterus > Protopterus annectens. The sequence goes on along the minus strand of NC_056725.1, from coordinate 245,657,601 downwards.
ATTCTCATGGACCTTATAAACAATGACATTGGCAACCTCCAATTGCTTGATCCCACACAGTCTACTTTTATCAAAGGTAGAGCATGCCTGTTAAACTTGGTTGATTTCTTCGAAACAGTCACCAAAGCCATGGACGAGGGGAAAACGGTGCACACCACCTACCTTGACCTAGCCAAAGCCTTCTACACTATTCATCACTCAGGCATGATAGATAAACTCTCCCAGCTAGGCATCAACGTATATGTTACCAGATGGGTAGCTAACTGGCTCACTGATAGAACCCACTCCGTCAAAATAGGAAAAGCATCCTCTAGTAATAGACCCATAACGAGTGGTATATCCCAAGGATCAGTCTTGGGACCTCTACTGTTTGGGATATACTTTTCTGAGGTGAAAGCCAAAACTAGTGGTCCATGGCTGACCAAATTTGTAGATAACTGCAAGCATGGCACTGTCTTAAATTTCCCTAGTGATGTGAACATCCTCCAAGAGTGCCTTACCCAAACTAATGACTGGTGCCAGAAGCATGGCACCTCAAACTGAAGGCCAAGAAATGCATCATTATCCCCTTTGGGGAAAATGGCATCCCCACTAATTATCACATTAATAACAACATACTAAGCATGCAATCAGTCATTTGGGACTTGGGCACCCAGGTTGATAGTGACCTGACTTTTGACCCCCACATTGGCTCGATTGTATGGAAGGCTTTCTACATGGCCCACCTCATAAATAAGTGTATTTCATCCAAGAATAAAGTGGTTATAACATCCCTGTACTCCTCCCTTATCAGACCCAATATTGAGTACAATGCCCCCTTAGGCATGTACCTTGCTATGCAAATGCAGCAGCTAGATAGACCACAGAGGTTCCTGACCAGGAAAATCAAGGGTCTGAAGTACCTATCCTGTACAGATAGGCTAAAAGCCCTGTCCCTCTACTCAGTCTCATACAGACTGCTCAGATGTGACCAGTGTCTGGCATACAAGGTCATCTTAGACCCAGCCTTGATGGAGTTGCTGCATAACCGTAAGTCAAACTTCACTCTCGCAACCTGCACACAGCACTTCAACCTGGTTTGTGACATTAATAGAACTTGTTGGCGGGATAAATTTGTGTCCCAAAGACTCTCCAGTCTATGGAATAGACTCCCTCTACATGTTAAACAAAGTACCTCTCTAGCACCTCTTTAAAAGAAACCTGGACGACTGGATGGGAAACAGAAAATACACCCCTAGGATCCCACCTGTGTCCCTGCTGGACAGTGGAAACAGATGCTGACGTTGAGGGAACATGGGTGAAATTCCTGGCTAGTTTTATAAGGGCCTCTGGGCCAATAGCCTAGTATCATCCTATGAACCTATGAACCTATCAACCTCTGTATAATTACAAAGCCATGAGTACCCAAATAGTCAGTGCTATGTTTAATGCTATAAAGGTACTTGACATTTGATGTATAGTGGATAGTCCTCAGGACACAATCAGTTTTGATTGGTTGAATGCATCTGGTAGGAAAAAAGCACAGCAGATATTAATTCAGATTCAAATTCAAGTATATTTATATACATGCATCTAATCAACACTGACTCTAAGGACAACCACAAAGCATTCTATAGCTATGTCAAGAATCTCAGTGGCAACAATCAGATCTGCTCTGAGTTACAACACAATGGCACGAAAATTACAGAGCCAAATGATATTTCCAAGTTCATGGCAGATGGTTCAGTGCTAACTTTACCCCCCTTTCACCCCCTAAAGGGCCCATATCTACACAGGAAGAATGCAGAGTCCCTGTAATCACAACTACGCAGGTAAAAACTGCACTCTCTAAAGCCAAAAACACAGCATCCATGGGACCGAACAACATCTCAGGCTGTGTTTTACACGAACTTCAGAGTGAACTGGCTCCTCACCTAAGCACCATGTTCAATCATAGCATCACTTCAGGCTTTGTGTCCACTGAATGGCACATGGCAACAGTTATCCCAATCCACAAAGGGGGAGCCACCACTGATCCTGGGAACTATCGCCCTATTAGCCCGAAGAGCCTGTTCTGTAAGGCCATGGAATGTATCATCATGGAACTCATAAATAAAGACATTGGTAACCTCCATACACTGGACCCCAACAAGTTTGGGTTTGTGAAAGGCAGATCATGCCTCCTAAACCTGATTAACTTCTTTGAGACAGTGACCAAAGCCGCAGATGAGGGTAAGGTGGTTCACACAGCCTATCTTGACCTCGCCAAGGCTTTCAACACCATCCCCCATTCTGGAATTATAGCTAAACTCACTAAAGTAGGTATAAATCCCTATGTCACAAGATGGGTTGCCAACTGGCTCACTGACAGAACGCACACTGTAAAAGTTGCAGACTCCAAATCTGACTTCAAACCAGTAACAAGTGGAGTACCACAGGGTTCAGTCCTGGGACCTCTCCTGTTTGGTATCTACTTCTCTGAAGTACAGGCTAACACAGAAGGCCTTTGGCTAATGAAGTTCATAGATGACTGCAAACTAGGAGACATAGTCGAGTCCCCCAAATTATGTGGACATCCTACAGAAGGGCCTCACTGAGACAGATGCCTGGTGTCAGAGGCATGGCCTTAAGCTCAATGCTAAAAAGTGCATTGTCATCCCCTTTGGTAAAAACTCAGCACCCATGAACTACCACATAGGCAGCAGTCTACTTAATGCCAAATGTGTGATAAGAGACCTTGGGACCCAGGTGGACAGTAGTCTCTCCTTTGATAATCACATCACCACAGTAGTCAGGAAATCCTTCTACATTGCACACCTCATCACAAAAGGGTTCTCATCCAGGAAAAAAGACGTCATTGTTCCCCTCTACTCGACACTCATTAGACCCATTATAGCAGGGGTGGGCAAACTTTTTGATTCGTGGGCCACATTGAGTTCTAAAATTTGACAAAGGGGCCGGAACAGGAGCAGATAGATGGCATGCTTTGAAAACATCACCTCATTGGGGGAAAAATACACATCTTGGGATATGGAGAAAACATGTGCTTTAATTTCCAATGAAATGAAGAAAAGCATTACAATAAAATCTCTGACTTCGAAATGAGTCTTTAAACACTGAAAATCAAATAAATGACCATTTTATTTTAAAGCAAATTAAGGTATTTGCTTCCTCCCTCTTCTTCAATCTCACTACAAAAATCCCTGACATTCACTTTAATAAGCAGGACTTGATTTCTCATCATATGCTGTTCCATTGCTGTGACAGAAAAGTAATCCATAACCACATAAATAAAAAAAAAAAAAATTTAAATCTCATAAATGTACAGCATATTTCACTTTATTTGAACTGCATTACACTAGACATGCCTGGAGAACTTTTCATAAACATGCTGTATAACTATAGCTGTCAGGGGACAGATTTGGGGTCTGTGCATTTAATGTACATTTGCATCTGGACTGGAGTACAATGCAGTTGTACAAATGAAAGGACAACTACAGTAGTATACTTTAAAGAACCAACATGAGCAGGAAGGAAATGTCCAAAGTTGAAAGAAAGACATTTCTTGTGGGAAGGGGCTGATAAAGAATGGGAGGCTGAGTCTGTGATGAATATTAAGCAAGCAAAGCAACCAAACTATAGTGCAGTTCAGTGTGACAACCCAACTGTTGGGAACACACTAAAAGTACAAATATTCAATGGAGTGCCTAGTGATGTGGAGAGAATGCACATTTTACTTATTTTAAGCAGTCAGATCATTTCTTTTTTTTTGAAGGATAAGGCAAGAGAATAGATAATGAAGAAGATCGCTCACACACACACACACACACACACACACACACACACACACTCTTCACCTTTCAAATCTGCATTCACTAATTTCACTCACTTTCTCTCTCCGATCGCATACATACACACACACACACACACACACACACACACACACTTTTCACACTTCAAACCTGCATTCACTCACTTTCTCTCTCCGATCGCATACACACACACACACACACACACACACACACACACACACTTCACCTTTCAAACCTGCATTCACTCACTTTTTCTCTCCGATCGCTCACACACACACTTTTCACCTTTCAAACCTGCATTCACTCACATTCTCTCTCCGATCGCATACACACACACACACTTCACCTTTCAAGCCTGCATTCACTCACTTTCTCTGTCTGATCGCTCACACACACACACACACACACACACACACACACACACACACACACACACACACACACACACACACACACTTCACCTTTCAAACCTGCATTCACTCACAATATCTCCAATCGCATACACACACACACACACACACACACACTTCACCTTTCAAGTCTGCATTCACTCCATTTCTCTGTCTGATCGCTCACACACACACACACACACACTTTTCACCCTTCAAACCTGCATTCACTCACTTTCTCTCTCCGATCGCATACACACACACACACACACTTCACCTTTCAAACCTGCATTCACTCACTTTTTCTCTCCGATCGCTCACACACACACACACTCTTCACCTTTCAAACCTGCATTCACTCACTTTCTCTCTCCGATCGCATACACACACACACACTTCACCTTTCAAGCCTGCATTCACTCACTTTCTCTGTCTGATCGCTCACACACACACACACACACACACACACACACACACACACACACACACACACACACACACACACACTTCACCTTTCAAACCTGCATTTACTCACAATCTCTCAGATCGCATACACACACACACACACACACACTTCACCTTTCAAGCCTGCATTCACTCCCTTTCTCTGTCTGATCGCTCACACACACACACACACACACACACACACACACACACACACACACACACTTCACCTTTCAAACCTGCATTCACTCACTTTCTCTCTCCGATCGCATACACACACACACACACACACACACACACACACACACACACACACACACACACACACACACACACACACACACACACACACACACACACACACACACACACCTTTCAAACCTGCATTCACTCACTTTTTCTCTCCGATCGCTCACACACACGCACTCTTCACCTTTCAAACCTGCATTCACTCACTTTCTCTCTCCGATTGCATACACACACACACACACACACACACACACACACACACACACACACACACACACACACACACACACACACTTCACCTTTCAAACCTGCATTCACTGACTTTCTCCAATCGCATACACATACACACACACTTTACCTTTCAAATCTGCATTCACTCACTTTTTCTCTCCGATCGCTCACACACACACACACACACACACTCTTCACCTTTCAAACCTGCATTCACTCACTTTCTCTCTCCGATCGCATACACACACACACACACACACACACACACACACACACACACACACACACATTTGTTTCCTTAAAGAAAACTTCAAAGCAAGCTGTGCAGCAACTCCCATTCTGCCTGGAAAACTCTGCAGTTTTATGGTGTAAAAGTCCGTTGAGCTTAAATCCAAAATGGCGGGCAGTCCCATTATTCAAACAGACGTGCTCCTGCTTGTCCCTTGATCTTAATTCCGACAGGCTGACGGAGCTGACATCATCGCGCACATGATGACTTCAGCTCCAAAGCCACAAAAAATGAAAAAGTTTAAAAAAAAGATGAAAAATTGGAAATGAAGGGGTGCCACTCGGGAATCGTGGCACCCCTTTATTAGGACCCCAAAACTCAGAAAAATCCGAGTAATTCAGGACGGTTGGGAGGTGGCGGGCCGAATCAAAATGTTTAACGGGCCGCATGTGGCCCCCGGGCCGTAGTTTGCCCATGCTTGCATTATAGAGTACAATGCCCCTTTTGGAATGTACCTCACAAGACATCTGTAGCAGCTGGAAAGGCCAAAGAAGTACCTCACAAAGAGGATTACTGGCCTAAAACAGATGTCCTACACTGACCATCTCAAAAAACTTCAGATTTACTCCGTAGCATATCGCCTACTCCGAGGTGATCTCTGCCTAACATATAAAGCTATGTCAAACCCAGAGCTGTTGGATATGATACAACTACAGAAATCTGAATCCCTCAGAGCTACATGCTCTAGGGACCTAAACCTTGTCACCACAATAAACAGGACATGCTGGAGGGATAGATTCCTGTCCCAGAGACTTCCCATACTCTGGAACAAGCTACCCATCTATGTCAAGCAAAGTTCCTCATTAGCACTTTTCAAAAAAAATCTTGATGAGTGAATGGGAAATAGGAAATACACCCCTGGAATCACTTCTGTGGCTCTGCTCGACAGGGGCACAGGAAAATAATTTTATTGGGTGGTGTAAGCTGGGGAACCTTGTTGGCTAGGCTTACTTAGGTCCTTGGGCCAATAGCCTAGTACCTACCTATGAACCTACCTATGAACCTATGCGTATAAAATTTAAATTGGCAGAAAGACACCAGACATATCGAATCAATTCCAAAAGCCAAATATAGCTGAAGAAGCCACTATGGTCTCTGGAGACAATAGAAAAGGATTGCCTAACGTTCAAGGATGCTATAGGAAGGGAATTCCTAACTTTTAAGGAGATACCCACCCAGGATCAACTGACAATGTAAGAACTTGTTATAAGTAATATCAAGAAATTTCCTTGATGGAATCTTCAGAAAGAAACATGTTTTAGTCTCCAGTGTCACCAGATCCTCATAAAATACGAGATATGGTTTTCTGCACAGGAGAGGCTGGATCTCCAAGACCCTATGCACAGAAATAATGGCCTGTAGGAAGAGTCTTAAAAGCAATGATGTTTACACAGTGAAACTCGCAGGTTACATGTAAGATCACCTTGGAAGTCACTGACAGTGACTCAGTTATGTCCTCATGAGTAGGGACTCATGTTTGTCTTCAAGTATTTCCTGTGCCTTCCTGACTAGGAGGGAATGGAAGTTGGACTGATGAGATAAGTAGATGAGGGCTCCCAGCCCTAACATGACAGAGGACTATATATTGTTTGCACACATGACAAAGATTTTAATGTATCCTTAGATGACAGGCGGCAAACTGCTCTTATCTCTCAGACATATGCTCAGATAGTAAAAAACAATGACCTTTCATGCAGAGGATTACAAATGGCATCCACCTTCATATGGGCTGTCTCTGATGAGTAATGTTATCCCCAAGGTACCACAAAAATATCCATAATCACTGGTCTTGATAACAGATTACCAAGGCTCCTCATTTTCTCTCAAATACAAAGCCAGACATTACTGTGATACTGGGAGAGATTCACAAGGCTAATCCTTACTGGACCTCATGAACCATAATGTAGCCCAAAAAGATGGATCATTTGAGGCAGCTGGAGGAGGGTAAAGATTCATTGTCTTGGTTCATCTCAGGGACTAGGGACTCCTCATCTTCAAATACTTAACTTGGTTTTGATGAGTGAGACCTGCCCCTACAAATGGGTGTAAGCTCATGCATTATTAATTGTGTATGTGTGTTTTTCTGCATATGTGTGTGCATGTGTATGTATGAGGCATAATGGACCAAGCATGCAAGTGCATACCTTCCAAAAAAATCACCCATGGTGAATAGTGGCCTGTGCTAGGACAGTGCTGGCGTCGGACCTGGAGGGGAAATCCTGCACCCATGACTTAATATCCTTCCATTCAACTAACATCTTTTTATGTCAGTGTTGAGTTTTATGCTCCAGTACTGAACAACACAATGCACCTATTCAGCTGGAACCAGCCATCCTATCTGAACATGGATAAAATCCTAGCAAGAGAATGCTTGTCCTGATTGCCATTGATCTTTTGAGTGTACGATTTAGGATGTTACTCCACAAGATCAGGCTGGCTGGTCAAGAACTCCATTTTTTTTCAACCAGGAGATGGTATGTGTCAACTATCAAAAATGTACCCTCAAACTGTGAGCTGCAGGCATGTTTCCTCTAATTCTTTCTCTTTCTTCATTACAGAAAAGTGGTGTGGACTTGATACCTCACCGACTGAAAATAACTTTAGCAACTGCAGTATCCTGATGTTAAAATAGACTCTACCCCAGAAAGCTTCAGTGTTTTCAGTAAGGTCGCAGCCTATGCCTGGGGATTATGAGGAGTGAGGAATATCCTCCCAATGGTATTTATTTGAACACTTCTCAACTGCTGTCATGTAGAGGACACAAATATAATGAAACAACAGCAATCAAGATGACACTTACAATGTGTACAGCATGTTACATTTTACAGTAGATGAGAACTAGCTTCACAGAAGATAAACCTAAACAAAATAACAAAAAAAGATAAAGTAAATATAGCAACATTTCATAGTGGTATGTTTCATTGCAAAAGTTGTTGTCTTCTCCACAGCAATTTCTCATTTAACTACATTTAAAAATGTGAGAGCAGTGACTCTGCAGAATCTATTTGAAGCAATATTGCATTCCTATTCTGAAGTACAATGATATATATTTCACAGCTAATGGTCTAAATCAGACACCCATATTATAAACTGGATGGAATCTGTCTCTTTCTTAACAGAGAGAAAGAGAGAGAGAGAGATAATACAATAAGGTAGTGGAGATGAAAATTAATTTATTTACAGGCCCTTGGGAGCCCAAGACAATGTAGTACAAGATTAAGTTAGTTTTTTCCTCAAATGAAAAAAATAAATATAAAACGGCTTTTTCCTGATGAATATTTATGCTTAGGCTAGCATTTTATTGTAAAGTTTTTCAGTAATTGCATGAGTAAGGCAGCATCAGTAGACTTCAAAAAATGGTTTCTTTCTTCTACCATTGGTAACTCTTACTTAACACAAAGACTCCCTTGTTCATTTTCTAGTAGGTCTTCAAAATTTTCTAGTAAACTGCTTTACTCAACATATGTGCTATTATGTACTTCCTTGCCCAGTCTGCATTACATTTTCATATCACACTTGAAGGATTAATGAATATCCTACGCTATCTCAGCAGTGTTGTGGAAATATGCTTTGCAAGTGTATATAGTCTGTTGTCACCTGAACTCCTTTCTCAAAATCATAGTTACGTAGTCATACTGTTATCGACAGTTCCTTTTTTAATTATACGTATTTCTACTGAGCATCTCTACATACCATCTTGATCTGAGTACAGGTGGCCTGCTATCCTTCTAGTGCGTGTCTTCTTACAAAACAACTGATGTATTGCATCACAGTAGTTTAATGCTGGAGCATCTGCAATTAATTTCTTAAACATTTAAAAACTACTTTGCTGTCCATAGCTCCAGTTCTAAGCTATCTCTCACTCTAATAGCATCTTTTCAAGCACAGTAATTTTTTTCATGCTAGTTACGACCTTTTGCAAAACACTGCATCTTTCCTATAAACTATTGCAATGCCTCTTTGCCTTATGGTCTTGGAGTTTGCATAACAGCTCAGATGTTTCTGTACCAGTTTTTCATGCATTCTGATATTAGAATATGGCCACTGTATTCACATTTGGCATACTTATCTAATATCTGTTTTATCTGGTTGTTCATTTCCATTTGGTAACCTGGAATGGCCAACTGAGCCCAAAGAAGCACCTGTCTAATGGTGGCCTGGGGAGAAATGCTTCATTGGTAACATTTAAAATAGTAAAGAGCACAATGAATTACATGGCAGTATAAAAATGCAGATAAAGGGAGGTGGGAGAGAGAGAGAGAGAGAGGTAGAGACAGATGCAATCATGAATTGTTTCAATATTACGAGCATTGCTAGTATATGATGACATTGTAGACATTTATAGAGTTTATCAAATAATCTATATAATATTTACATATGTGATTATATTAGTTTACTGAGTGAGTATTACTACAGAGTAACAAGAAAACAGCTAAGAGGGTAACTGAGCAGAATATCGTTGCATGAATAGGAAGCATGTTAGCTATATGGCATTTGAGGTGTAAAGCATACAGAAAAGCCTGATTTTAAAAGAGTATTCTTGAGTGATACAGTAGGATGGTTGGAACAATAAAATGGAGATATTGTAGTATTTAGAATCTTATTTCTTATACTATGCTAGGTTTAAATTTGTTTTGTTCAACTTGAAATTATCATGTCATGATCTATTCAGCAGCTATATCAGTCTCTTGTAATGCCAAGGCAAACACTCCACCAGGCAGCAATGACACCAATGTAATCCGGTCAATCTTTTATTTAGTGCTTTCGTCAGGTAAATTGACTTCTTCAGAATACAACCTGTTTAAAAAAACAAAGTTTAAATAATAGCCCTTGACCAATCAGTACAATATGTATTACATCATTTCCCCTCTTGGTGTCATTAATATTAATGCATACAAGATTGTATTAAAAAAAAAAAAAAAAAAAAAATATATATATATATATATATATATATATATATATATATATATATATATATATATATATATAAGTACGAACAGTGTTTGGCCTCACTGAGGGGTTCCCAGTGGGAGTGGGTGTACACCAGGGTTCAGCTCTGAGCCCACTGCTGTTCATACTGGTAATGGACTACATCAGCAAACAGGTTGGAGGGGTCAGAGCAACAAAGCTGCTGTATGCAGACGATGTGGCAGTACAGGCAGACTATGATCTAGAACTTCAGCAAAGGATAGGAGAATGGAATGCAAATATGAAGGCACATGGGATGAAACTAAGCACAGATAAGACAGTGGTAATGGCAGCAGATTGGGGAAATCAGAAGAAGCTGAGAATAGAGATAGATGGGAAGATAGTGGAACAGGTAAACAGCTTCAAGTATCTGGGAGGGGTGGTTGAGGAGAAGGGTAGTCTGAATGAAGAGGTCAAAGCTAGAATCAGAGGGGCTGCAGCCAACTGGCATAGAATATCAGGTGTAGTCGATAACAGAAGAATGCCAAAGAAGCTGAAAAGTAAGGTGTACAAGACAGTGGTGCGACCAGTACTACTGTATGATACAGAAACCTGGGCAGTAAAGGCAGAACAGTTGAAGAAGCTAGAGGTGATGGAAATGAAGTGCCTGAGAAAGGTGGTAGGATGCACACTGCGGGACAGGCGAAGAAATGAGGACATAAGAGCAGAAGCCAAAGTAGCTCCAATTGCAGAAAAGATCAAAGAGAACAGATTACGATGGTATGGGCACATGTGTAGAAAAGCAGAAGACAATCTGGTGAGGGAGATTTGGGACAGACAGGAAGAAGGTAAGAGGAAGCGAGGGCATCCAGCAAAGAGGTGGATGGATTGTGTGAAAGAAGATCTGCGACAGTCAGGCATGAGTGTTGAAGAAGGCAGGAGAGTGGCACTGAATCGAGAGAGTTGGTGACAGTTAATACAATACCCCGACCCCATGTAAATGGGAAAAAGGGGGATGATGATGATGATGAATGATGATGATATATATATATATATATATATATATATATATATATATATATATATACATATATATATAAAACCAGACAAAAGATTTTAAATTGTTAAAATATTAATACAGATACTAATGCATATTAATATCCCAACTATAAAATTTATAAATTCATGTATAAATCATAACATGAACATAGATTTAAGTCTTAACAAAGGGCACATGGAAATCTTGTCATTTAACCCTGGGGCCTGGTAAGCATTTAGTTTTATTTGCCACTTCAATTCCAAAAATTCCAAAAATCTTCTACTGGTCCCCCCATGGCCCCAAATCAACCTGTTCTACAACAAAAAATATAAACCCATGCTGAGCGTGACTGTTAATATGTTTGTAAAGGGCATTTTTTTTTTCATTTTTTTTTTTTTTTGTTTAATATCATAAAGGTGTTGGTAAACACTTGATCTAAGTGCATTCTTTGTTTTTCCCACATAGTAACTCTCACATGAGTCACATAGTGCCACATATACTACCCCTTTACTGTAACAATAATGCTTTTTCCCTATTTTTATACTTCCAAAATTCTTGATCTTAATGCTCACAGATTCCATCATATAAAGGCATTGGGGGCAACTTCCACACTTAAAACTCTCGCATAGCTGCCCAAAATTCTCGTTTTTCCTTTCTAATAGTCCTTTTAATGAGGTATCTTTCTTATAGACCACAACAGGTTTGTCCCCTATTTTTTCTTTAACATCAATGTACATATGGAATAGTCTCCAATATTTGTTAATAATGTTTTTAATATCATAAAAATTGGATGTAAAAGTCAGTGTTAATGCACATCCAAAACTGTGTGTCCTGATTCCCTCATCACCTATTCTGTCAGAATTCTCCTTAGCTAAGAGGGGGAAAAAGTGCCCACTTGTCCTTTTATTTTTAACTTCAATCACTATGTCATTTATGAACATCTCAGGGTACCCTCTCTCCTCTAACATATCCTTCATATTGTCACATTCAGTTTTAAAATCATCAGGTTCAGACACCATCCTGGCTAATCTTACATATTGGCCTTTTACCAGTGCCTTCTTTTGGTGCAATGGGTGCCAGCTTGTGAAGTGTAATAAAGAATTTGAATAAGTTGGTTTTCTATACAGTCAGGAAGTGAAACATTCTCTTTCATAATCTTTTGTGATGGTAACATCCAAGTAATTGACTAAATCAAGATCTTTGTTCATGATAAATCTTAAGAAAGTAGTTGTTTCAATAATGAAAGTGAAAAATCTATTCAGGTCATATTCACTCCCCTTCCAGAACAGGATAATATCATCCAGGTACCGCTCATACAGTACCCATGTGCCAATACAATATTAGCAAACACTGGAGCACAGCAAGCACCCATTGCGACACCTTGCCTTTGTTTAAAAAGGTGCCCTTCAAAAGTAATGAAATTATTCTCAAGTACAATTTCCATGCAGGCTAGAATTGTTAATATTGCATTATGGTCTAATGTACTATTACTACATAGAAAATCATAAAACCACTCAAGCCCTATTTGATGAGGTATTAAAGAAAATAAATCACAAACATATATAGTAACAAGAATCAGGTTTTTACCAAACATATCATGTTTAATTTTCCTGAGAAAATCCCATGAATCCCTAATTATTGAGGCCCGTCCATTTAAAATGTGCTTGAACTTTTCATCAATAAATTTAGCAATGCTAAAGGTTTTAGATGCTTTAGCATCTGCTACTGGTTGCATTGGTGGGTCAGAGATAGATTTATGAATCTTTGGGATCCCAAACATCGTTGGGATCCTAGGGTATTTTGTCTCTAAAAATTCAAAAGTCTCTAAGGTGATTTGTCCATTGACTACCATTTGTTCAAGGTCCAAATCTATGTTACGATAAGCTATATTCAATTCGTTTCATGAAATGTCTAAATATACATCACTATATAGTAGCTCAAACATTTTACTATTATAATAATTTTTAGTCCATGATTATCAGGCCCCCACCCTTGTCAGGTTTCATGATTTTAGTTTCCTTCTGTCCAATAATATTTTCCAATACAGTTATTTCTCTCTCAGATAATTTTTTCATGTTAGAGGTGTTGTTGTTGTATAATACCCCTCTAATCTCACTTTCACACAACCCTTCAAATATTTGTACTAAAGGGTGTGGAGGTGGAAAAAATGTATTAGGTCTCCGTAATCTGTCACAATTAATCCCTATATCAGAGTTGGAAAAGTGTAAAGCCAAATTAATTTTCCTAGTGAACAATTTTAACTGTAAAATAATGTCCACTATATTAGCTTTTCTTTCTGATACAAAATTAAGTCCCTTTGAAAGCAAATTGGCCCATTCAGTACTTACTGGGACTTGGCTGAAGTTGTAAATACTGAAGTCCCCAATTTCATTCACTACAATAATGCAGTTGTTGTAATTGGTAGTATCACAATCATTAGTTATCTCCGGTGGGGGCCCCATCTTCCCCTCCGTGGAATTTCTTGTGAATTGTCCATATGTCTCCCATAGCCTTGCCTCCCCTGCCTCTGGTTCATTAATCTCTCCAATCTCCTCAGGGCAGGTTGGTCTAAAGGGAATCCAGCATTATTGTTATTTTGCTCAAATACTTCTGTATCATTCCCTTCTAATGACTCATTCCTATGTTCCCTTGTTGGGCTTTGTTGCCCCCTCGGTGGGTCAGGGTATGCCTTGCCCCCCTCATAATCAACCTTATCTCTCCACAACTTCTTTTGTTTCCTGTTTTTTAATTCAGCTAATGCAATATTAATCTGATAAAATACAGCTTGAAACTCAAGTTTCTTTAAGTCAAACAATAAATCATTTTTTATACTAGTGTCCAGTGCATTAATGTCTCTCAACAATAGAGCCATTTTTCTATTGTTATCAGATATAAGTATTTGTAATAACTCACAGCCTTGTCGATTAAAGAACCACAAAAGTTATTTATGCAAAGGGGAATCCTTCGCTAACCCAGTCAGGTATTTTCAAAGCCATAGTCCCTTTGGTATTTGTTCTCATTTGATACACTCCAAGAGGTATTCATTCTCAAGTTGGATCTTATTGTATTTAGAAAGTAAATCTTTCAAGGTAAAGAGCTGTTGGTCTAATGTACCCTGGTTAGTGTTATTGCTCCTTACTTGGACAAGTCCAAACTCTGTTTTCAACCATTCTTCCACAGAAAAGTTTGTGTTAGCATCATTCCGGTCCTCACCAAAAATTGAAGAAACCAGAAATGTTGAAAGTCCATTATGTGAAGAGCAACCCTCACCAGTGTCGTCTTGGCAGCCAGTCCTTTGGCCAGGGGTTAAGGAAGAGAATACAGACTGCTGCTTGCTTACACTACTTCCTTGATTAAACTTGCCAATGTTGCGATCATTCATTGATCTATCGACTTTAGTGGAAAGATCAGCAACTGCCTACATAAGTGTTGTTACAGACCTGAGTACAGTTTGTAAGTCCGAGCCATCAGTACCAGCCGGATGTTCACCTTTATTCATGTTGAACAAACTAAAGAAAGTTCACTGAAAAACTAGTAATCCCAAGGCAAATACTCCACCAGGCAGCAATGACACCAATGTAATCCAGTCAATTTGTTATTTAACGCTTTCATCAGGTAAAATGACTTCTTCAGAATACAACCTATTTAAAAAAACAAAGTTTAAATAATACCCCTTGACCAATCACTACAATATGCATTACATCATTTCCCCTCTTGGTGTCATTAATAGTAATGCATACAAGATTGTATTAAAATATATAAATATAAAACCAGACAAAAGATTTTAAATACTCAACATATGTGCTATTGTGTATTTCCTTGCCCAGTCTGCATTACATTTTCATATCACACTTGAGGGATTAATGAATATCCTATGCTATCTCAGCAGTGTTGTGGAAATATGCTTTGCAAGTGTATATAGTCTGTTGTCACCTGAACTTCTTTCCCAAAATCATAGTTACATACTCATACTGTTATCGACAGTTCCTTTTTTAATTATACGTATTTCTACTGAGCATCTCTACATACCATCTTGATCTGAGTACAGGTGGCCTGCTATCCTTCTAGTGGGTGTCTTCTTACAAAACAACTGATGTATTGCATCACAGTAGTTTAATGCTGGAGCATCTGCAATTAATTTCTTAAACATTTAAAAACTACTTTGCTGTCCATAGCTCCAGTTCCAAACTATCTCTCACTCTAATAGCATCTTTTCAAGCACAGTATTTTTTTTCATGTTAGTTACGACCTTTTGCAAAACACTGCATCTTTCCTATAAACTTTTGCAATGCCTGTTTGCCTTATGGTCTTGGAGTTTGCATAACAGCTCAGATGTTTCTGTACCAGTTTTCATGCATTCTGATATTAGAATATAGCCACTGTATTCACATTTGGCATACTTATCTAATATTTGTTTATCTGGTTGTTCATTTCCATTTGGTAACCTGGAATGGCCAACTGAGCCCAAAGAAACACCTGTCTAATGGCGGCCTGGGGAGAAATGCTTCATTGGTAACATTTAAAATAGTAAAAGAGCACAATGAATTACATGGCAGTATGAAAATGCAGATAAAGGGAGGTGGGAGAGAGAGAGAGAGGTAGAGACAGATGCAATCATGAATTGTTTCAATATTACAAGCATTGCTAGTATATGATGACATTGTAGACATTTATAGAGTTTATCAAATAATCTATATATTATTTACATATGTGATTATATTAGTTTACTGAGTGATTATTACTACAGAGTAACAAGAAAACAGCTAAGAGGGTAACTGAGCAGAATATTGTTGCATGAATAGGAAGCATGTTAGCTATATGACATCTGAGGTGTAAAGCATACAGAAAAGCCTGTATTTAGAAGAGTATTCTTGAGTGATACAGTAGGATGGTTGGAACAATAAAATGGAGATATTGTAGTATTTAGAATCTTATTTCTTATACTATGCTAGGTTTAAATTTGTTTTGTCCAACTTCAAATTATCATGTCATGATCTATTCAATAGCTATATCAGTCTCTTCTAATCTTTTATTTTTGTATCTGAGTCAACAGTAATAGATTTTTTTTATAATACTTATCAAACTTTCAGTTACCTGAGCAATAACTCTTTGGAATACATTTTACATTTTATGCTGATGAAATACCAAATAGAAGTGAAAAGAATCATTGCCTTCTACTACGAAATTAAACATGCAATACTTGGATCTCAGTACATGTACCCATCTCATACCTAGAAAAATATAGCATTTGACATTACTGAGATCATGTTTTTAACTGTACGTAATGCACAATGTTCTGTTTATTTACTCTATTCAGATCATGGCACTCAATATAAATGTTATTCATGTCTTTCTTTACAACACTGTCTATGCTATTAATCCATCATGTTGACTCTAATTTCTTTTTAATAACACCTAAACTTTCTTAAGCAGCACTTCTTTTCTATAAATAAAACCACCTCTACCTTGGTAGCAATGTGTGGTTGCAGGAAGCACAAATAATAAAGGAACTAGCAGTATATCACCTGGCACCATTTATCAGACCTACAGATAATATTCCTTTTTGAGTGTGTAAAGGTAGTATATGGGCATAGGCTGACCTTTATTCCTCATACACTTTCACAATACAAGAAATCAGATCACAAAGAGGGAAAGGTAAAGCAGATTAGTAAAGTAGAATTTAAAAATAGAAGATGAAGTTATGGGATACCTGCAAAGTGAAGGATTTAGTATAGAAAGTCTAACATAGGTTATATCACAGCATTACGGAAGAATATGTTTTCCAAATAAGGAGAAACAGGAGGAGCAGGTGACATCTGAATAAGAAATATGGATATGGGAAAGAAAAAGAGATTTAATATGGTGCAATATTAATGCAAAGGAGAAGGCAAAACTAAACAATACAAAAAGTGCAGCACCAAATATAGTTGAAGAGAAATATAGGAAAAGGCATCCAGATATGGAAAATTTGACAATACAAAAAATAGAAAATGAAGAATAAGAGTAGAAGAGAGGATTAGAAATTGAGAAGTTGAAATAGAAACTGAGGTTATGTATTACCTGTGAAGTGAAGGATTTAGTGTAGAACATCTAAGTCTGATAACATCACAGCAGACTAGAGTAATGGATACCCAAATTTAGGAGAAATCAGTAAAGTGGGAGACATCTTATTAGTTGCCATATGAAAATACTTCAGAGCCTTTCGTAGGAAACAAGTGGAAAAGTGTAGTTGCACAGCAAGGGAAAGAACAGGAAATTGTGGCAACTCTGATGCAGTCAATGCTGTGTGGTGATAGGCCCATGAGTTCCCATATGAAAGAACAATGGATGACACAGGATGAAACTGAAGAGAATGTGACATAGGAAGATGCTCTGGAACTTTCTGTAGAATGCTCGCAGGAAATGAAGAACAAAGAATGTGCCACAGTTTAGAAGAAAATGAACTAAGAGAAGAGTTGCTTGATTTAATACAGATGGACAGATATATTAAGATCAATGAAAGAATTAGACTACAGAAAGTCAACAAAAATCAAAAAGTTACAAGTTTGATAAAACCAATGAACACAATAATTAGAACTGTTCTTAGAGATTCATGTGAAATAATAGAATTAAACAGGATATATTACTGTGCAGCTAAATTAATAACAGATAAATTCTTACCAGAAAAACACAGGGCATTAAGAGAAAGGAAGGGGAGAAATCAAATGCCATTGTGGAAGTATCAGATAGAGAAAATTATAAAGCAATTAAGACAAGAAGTGTCACTATTAGAAGAGGATAGAAGAGGAAACAGATACACAAAAACACTGAGAAAGATAGAGATGATAAACGCAATGTGCAGTATCAGAACAGATCAGGATCTATTGTGCACTATCACAAATAATAAACTAAAAATATCAGCACAGACAGAAAAGCTTAGAAGATATGTAGATAAATATAAAGGAAAGGTACAAAATAACCAATTTATTGATGACCCAAAAAAGTTTTATAGAGAATTTGTAAACAAGGCCAAAGGAATTGAAACACCACCAAAAAATAAAAAAAAAAGAAGAAATCGGTACATTTTGGAGAAATATCTATCAAGATCCTGGGAAACATAATATAGATGCTATATGTATAGAAGAAGTAAAAGAAAGAATAAGAAGTTCAAATGTACAGGATATGAAAATGGATGAAGTAATGGCTAGAGAGATTGAAACAAAGTTAAGAAAAGCTTCTAAATGGAAAACCCCAGACAAAGATGCAGTACCTAACTTCTGGCTAAAAGTATTATCTTTAAAAGAAGTTTTAGCCATGAGTAAGAATTAATTATATGCGCATCCTGAACAGACACCAACCTGGTTAACAACAGGAAAAACAATACTACTAATTAACAGTGAACCTGCAAGCTATCCTAAAAACTCTAGAACAATAACTTTCCTTCTGACCATGTATAAACTACACACTGGAATTGATGATGACAGAGTTTATAGTCATTTAGAAGAAAACTCATTCCCGGCAATAGAACAAAAGGGTAACAAAAGAAAGTTATATGGAACAAAGGATCATTTGCTGTTAAACTTATAATGGAGAACTGTAAAAAGGAGAAGAATCTACATATGGCATGGATACACTACACCAAAGCATTTGACAGTATTCCACATTCATGGATAAATGAGTGATTACAATTGTATAATATGCACCCTACACTCATCAATTACATTACAGCGACCATGAAGCAGTGGCAAACCACTTTGCAGTTCTGACATGGTAAAGGACAAATTATTATTCCAGAGATAAAAATTCAAAGGGGGATATTCCAGGGTGATTCTTTGTCACCACTGCTCTTTTGTCTTGCCCTTAAGCCATTAAGCTGTCTACTTAACAGATCAGGTCATGGCTACAATTTGGCTCCCAGAAAACAATAATGTGTAAAGGCTTCTCATTTTCTTTTTGTGGATGATTTACAACTGTATAGTTCATCAGAAGATGAACTGAAAGCACAACTGCAAGGGGTCAAAACATTTTCAGATGATATAAGAATGTCATTTGGTCTTGATAAACATACAAAAGCAGTCTTTAAAGCAGGAAAGCTGCAGCACCAAGAAAACATCAGCCTGAGACAGGAATGCGATATTAAAGAACTTGAGCAAGAAGTAGTGTATAAATACTTTTGGAATTGATGAAGGATCAACAATAAAACATGAACAAATGCAAATAAAACTTAATAAGGAATATTTTAGAAAACTAAAATTATACTGAAAACAGTGGTGACATCTAGGAACAAAGTCCAAGCTATAAACTAGTTTGCTCTTCCGGTCATAACTTGCAGTTTTAGTGATTGACTGTCCCCAAAAGGTGTTGGATCAGTTGGACAAGAAAACAAGAAGGATGCTTTATGCTCATCATGTGATTTGTAAAAATAAGTGCGTATACCAAGACTAGATATTCCCCTTTCTGAATGAGGTCTAAAAGGCAGCAGGACTTAAATGAGTTAGGAAATGTTTGAGTTTGAAAGACTGAGTAAATTATAAGTGATGTGTAATGTTTGCAACTGGGAGTGTGTCAGTACGATTTGTGATGTAAAATGCTTGCAACTAGGATTGTAGTGATGTGCTTTGTTTTCATTTATATAAATGTGGATCACCTATGTAGTGAGGGATGGTTTAATAAAGATGTCTTGTTTAAAAAAGGCAGGAATTGAATAATTTATGTAATATCGCTTAGGTTATATATCAATATATGTGACGTATAATGTTTGTTATGCTAATATAGTGTGACTACCTTTATATGAAGGTAAATTTGTCGATGTCACGTGATAATTCAATAAAGGTCTTTGAAAAAAAAATGATTGCATGTATAGATCTGCAATCAAAGGACTGTATGCATATCTGCTGACTTCACAAGACCCAAATGTAATGAATGTTTTAAAAACATGAGGAGGAAAAGTTTAAGATGACTTCCCTGCTTAGTTTAGCAGAAGCATATCGGTGTCAAACGGGAATGGAAATCAAACCAGAAGTAGATAAAAATCAGAAAGCAACTGAATGTGCAAAAAATCAGAAGAAAGAATATAAGGCGAATAATCAGACAAGAAGGCAAGAAATGTGGAAAATGCATAAATATGGTTGCAAGTTCAGAAAACATTTGGAACAACCTCATGTTGACCGGGATCAAATGCAGGAATGGTTTAAGAGAGGTGAATTAAAACCAAAAGATGAAAGGTTAATACTGGCAGCCTACGAATAGTAGATTACATGCACATTAGTTTACAAAGTCCATTGAACATGTGGGAGAAACAGACAAATGTAGATTTTGTAAAACAGAATTGGAAACAGTCATACATCTTGTTGCTGTTTTTGATATACAAATGGCAGAAGGACTGTATACTGAAAGGCATTATAATGTGGCAAGACTGTCCCATTGGGGACTATGCAAGCATGATAATATTGAAGTAGCTGAGAAGCATTGGAAACATGAACCACAAAGCATTATAGAGAAAGATAATGTTTATATCACATGGGATCACCCATTACCAACAGTTCAAAAAATAGATGTAAGAAAACCAGATATATTAGTCCATGAAAAGAAGATGAAAGTAGCACTGATCAATGAAATTGCTACACTCCCTGACTACAGTGTCTTATGTACAGAGAGACATAAAGTCATAAAACATCAGGATTTGCTGGCAGAAATGAAGGCGATGTACATGAAGGATACCCAGACAGTTCCAATAGTAAAAGGAGCAACGGGCCTTATAAAAAAGAATTTACAATCATACTTTTGTAAGCTAAAGATACATGTAATGCTATATGAATTGCAGAAGGAGTCAATACTGTGCACATTGCAGGTGCTACAAAGAGCACTTCTAACATAAAAGAATGCAATGATATAATTTCATGAACATTAACGATACTTTGAATTAGGAATGGGTCCATTTCCATCATGGTATTAGAAACCCAAAAGACATGGAGAAATTAAAAATGGAAAATCCGTGAAAAGGACTGGGTGGAATGCATGGACATCTTATAATGGTGGACACTGAAATATGTATAGCACTACCTGTGCTAGTTGTTGGGACCCTACAGAGAGACAAATAAGGCACACTTTGGATCATGCTGCAGAAAAGTCAGTACATTTCTCAGTATGTTACCTCTTTATGTGGATGAGCACATTTGTGTCCTTATCACACTATGTATAACTTCTGGAACATCACACACTTCTGTGAAGAACTGGTTACTATGGGCTGGGCTACCATTTTATCAAATGTCATATAGTGCTCAATATATATGGGTGATAACACAGCATATGATGACAGTGTCTATGATTCTTACATCTGCCATACAATCATCTATATCAATGCTTCCTGCTTATGGAAATTCTATGCTGGGTCCCAGTAGGTAGGTGCAGGCACTGCAGTAGTCTGTTTTATATATATATGTATATATATATATATATATATATATATATAGAGAGAGAGAGAGAGAGAGAGAGTGAGCGAGCCAAGGACAGTATATACACATGATTCACCTCATATATGTTTCAGCTGTGTGTCAGTTGATTCAGGTTATCCACTATAGACTCAATGCAGTCTAGTCCAACTGCAGTATAGCACCAGTCATTTAGAAATCATAATAAATAAATAAATAAATAAAAGGAAAAAAAAGTAGCATTAATCATTAAAATTGCTACACCCATTGATTACAGTGTTTTACATAGAGAGAGACACAAAGTCATAAAATACCAGGATTTGCAGGCATAAAAAAGAGCACTGTGGAGGAAGGATACCCAGACAGTTCCAATAGTTGTAGGAGCCACATGAATAATAAAAATTAATTTTTCAGTCATATTTAGATATGCTACTGATACATTTAATTATGTGTGAATTACAGAAGGAGCCAGTTCTGGGCACATTGCTGGTGCTGTTAACAGCACTTTTGGCTAACACCAAAGACTGAAACAATACTAATTTCATAAACTTTTGCCATATCCTGACCTAAGAATGGAGTGCTTTCCTGTCATGATATTAGAAACCCAAAAGCCTTGGAGAAACCATAAACATCACAGAGTACACATTCAGCTTGCTGAAGGCCATCTTCTGATACCTGGATACATTTGGTGACATACTACAAAATATTATTACTAGTAAGCATGCAGGTCAGCCATGTATTCAGTCACACCATATGCCATCCATCCCAGGAGGCTCTGAACTCACTACAGCAACCAGTGATTACAGTGAAGATAAAAGACAGCAAGCACCTCACTCACCCGATAGTGATATATACAATGCACAAAATTACAGATGAATTGGTAGCACATGCTCTGACTTTGTGGGTCTTGAAGAGCACACATGGATAGTAAGATGCCACACTGAACAGACATGATTCATGTAGTGTTGGTGAAAAGCAGTAGATGGTTTAGTCTCACTGTATGTCAGTTATCATCACATTTGCTACACAGAAAGAAGATTAGAGTTGGTCAGAGTCAACATCATTTACACAAGTACCAAGTGGCACAATAACATGTGGTCACTGTCTTAACCTGAGTAGTAAGGCATGTCACTAGATGTGAAGATGAGTTTAACACAATGGTACTTTAGGCATTGCCATCAAGTGGCATTGAGGAGGTACTACTACATGATCATAAGTTGGACTACATGGTTGTGATCTGTGGCCACTGCAGAAGTGTGAAGAGAGGGATTAGGGATACCAGCTTAATAGGGATGTTGTGCTGCTGCAGGAATAGGATGCAAACAGTGCCAGTAGCAACGAGTTCTGCTCAATGAGGATGGTGGTCTTCTTCACCTATAACATAAAGTGGTGGATTATGATAGTACTGGACTTTTAGA
The DNA here is from genome assembly GCF_019279795.1 of Protopterus annectens. Classification (NCBI taxonomy): domain Eukaryota; kingdom Metazoa; phylum Chordata; order Ceratodontiformes; family Protopteridae; genus Protopterus; species Protopterus annectens. The sequence goes on along the minus strand of NC_056725.1, from coordinate 245,634,434 downwards.
TGCAGACTCTATCAGCTGTGATGGCCTCCAAATGTGGCCACCCCATATAAAAATATACCACTAACAATGCATGACAATGATGTTCAAAGCAGTGATGATGCCACTTGCTATACTCCATACAGAGAAGAATATGGAAGTGGTATGTGCCACGATAGCCACCATCACATCTAGCATGGCATCTTGACTAACATCATAATCTCATCAATGCATTGTTGGTACTGCATGACATCCTCACTAAAGCCACACAGCCCTCCTATTATTTCTGTGTCAATACAGGTAGCAGCAAACTGCACTTGTGTGCTTGTCCTGCACATCTACTGCTCTAAACCTAGTGCTACCTACATATCAGTGACTGGCTGCATCATGTAATGCATCAAGAATGCCTGTTAGCTGCCATACTGCAGGAATATCCAAATCAGATATGCTGTACCCTCCACTAAAACAGACAGAGGATAGCACTGCTGGTGATGTCAGTCACAGAGAGTCCCATTAACAGGGATGGTGAGCATTCATTCTGTACAGCCTCAAGCTCAGATGTGGGTGAGGCCTTATCTGCATCCTGAATAACAGGATTTTAGTCAATCTGCATTTCAGCATAATCATCAGACCCTGTATTGATGCTGACATCAGCCTGTTGCCCTGATCCAGCCTGTATAGCTTTCACCATAGAAGTGTCTGGCCTATGAATACACAGACAAGGCAAAAAAGAGTGGTCCTGATTACCCATGCTACATATGAAGCCTTGTGCTTTGCATGCAAATGGTGGTCAGGAAAATGCAGACATAGGTCAGACACACACAAGCGCATCCTCTGACATTCATCCGTGCCTGTATATCTCATGTACCTTTGGGAAAATATGCAGTGGTATTTGTGGCCTGTACCTGGTCTGTGCACACCTGTTGTAAAACACATTTAATATGATTACTAACACAGTCGCAAGGATTGACCTCTTCCAAAACCTGCATCCATTCCTCCATCTATGATAGTGGTTTCTTCATTATTTCCATGTGAGGGTATTATAAACTCCTCCTTGTCAGTTAGGCTTGCAGTGGGAGCTGACCCACTCTAGTGGCTAACCTCTACTTTGCTGTTCTGCATGCCTTTTTGTTGGTTCACATGATCATGTCAGTGACATGCTTCTATAAGTGCCATGTTGTGCAATTCTGCCCACAAACAGCACTGATGTTGTGGACCACTGTTTCCCAGATGTGGTCTTGTATATTAAGGTGAGCAGCCCACTAAGTACCGTAGTAAGTCTCATGTAACGTTTTTTTTTTTTCATCTTGTGCATATGTAATTTAAGACCAAAGTCTTTTAAAGCTATTTAGAGTTGTCTAATGTGTTCTGAATGTTTCATATAGGAAGTAATTTGGTATGTTGTTTCTCACAACACTGTTGAGGGTATGGGTATCTAAACATGGTAGTTTACTGCTTTTATTAAATTGCTAAAAAAATGTTCACGTTGAAACAAGACTTTTTGTGCTATAGGCCCTATTAGGAATAAAGGGATTTGTTTTACAGCTGTTTCCTGGTACTTAGATGTTTGTTTCTCTACTCCACTGATACTCCAACCAAGTGGTAAGGACAGGTATGTGCATATATATATCTCTCTGAGATGGCTACAAACAGAGCCCCACTGAAATATATGCGTGTGTGTGTGTGTGTGTGTGTGTGTGTGTGTGTGTGTGTGTGTGTGTGTGTGTGTGTGTGTGTGTGTGTGTGTATATATATATATATATATATATATATATATATATATATATATATATATATATATATATATATATATATATATATATAGAGAGAGAGAGAGATGTGAAGATTGGATAGTTCCTATATAGCATGTGTAGGGGGAAACCTAGTGGGTCACAATGAATATTAGACTACTGTTCTTTGATATTTATTTATTTATTTATTTATTTATATTTCTTAACCAGGTAGTGTCCAACTGGGCAAGTAGCCCATTTTCAGTGGAGACCGGGGGAGAAACTCTCCAGAAAAGTACAATTAGTTAATATTTATAACAAGTATAACAAAGTACATAAGACAGAACAAGTAATCATAGAACACAAAATACCAGCAGTAATAAAAAAATGTAGGACATAGTTACATAAGGGAACAGTAGTCATTAAGACATATTAATAATAATATTGAAGTGTACAAGCTCTAGCAGAGAAAGAGATATGTCCATCTGAAAAAAAAAGATTTGTAAGCACTAGTTGCATTAGTGTGCAGTAAAGGAGTATGAGAAAGAGGGATGGGAAATAACAGGAGACAGACAAGCTAGTGAGGAGCATTACAGGGGCAGAGATATGATATTGCAGTTGCATATGGGGAGACCCACTACAGGGCTACAGGTGCTCCCCTAGCATATGCACACATCATGCTTGTGAAGGACATTTTGTTTTTATTTTTGTTTTTTTCAAACCAAATAAGCCCATTAGACATAAATGTCTCGGGGGGGGGGGGGTGGTGAACCAGGAGCAGGGACTTGTACAGATTTACAATGCAGAGCATGCAGTATAACAGTAGCATAGGGTGGAGGGGGTAGCAACCCGGGGCAAAAGTGTTAGGGGGGCAAGATCGGCCAATGTCAATCACTCTTTTGTGCATATAGGTGCCAGATCAGGGGGCAGAACTTGGCATGTTATAAGCTAACTACACATCTGTAGTATAGCATAGGAATAGTCAATCTTGATGTATTGGTCTTCTTTCCCTGAGCTACAGTGTAGATACAAATATTACACATGAGCTATATGCACAGGTATAAGATACAGGTAACCATAGTAGAAATTATACATACAGCAATAGTTTATTTTAAGGCAAGGGATGATATCTACATCAAACCAGTGAAATGTATTTTTCCAGAGTACTGTAAAACATTGCGTGTGTGTGTGTGTGTGTGTGTGTGTGTGTGTGTGTGTGTGTGTGTGTGTGTGTGTGTGTGTGTATTGTTGCACTGATTTATATTTTAGTTAACACATAGCTGTTCAGTCATTAGACTGTTGGCACCATGTCAGGACTCTACATTACATGTGGCTTACTTGTGAGCTGAGGGACACATTTTCAGGCTTCTGCTAGTTTGCACATGCCTGTTTGAGTATATTTTAGTACTGATGTCTGTATCTCACATACAGTCATATATGAAGGCTGTTTCATATCTATTGTCTTTCAGAATGGGCAGAGCGAGAATGCCAAACATGTTGGCTACTGTGCAGGAGACAACAAAGATCTTTGCAATATAGGTATTAGTTTGTACATTACCTACTGACTTGTACTGTATTAATTGCACCTTTGTAGGATCTCTTCAGTTATGTCACATTTCTCATTGGGCCTTTCTCCAGTAGGTCATGATGATACCAATGAACTGCAACTATATCAGGTGCCTCACGCATCTGCCCAGTCTATGGCTTTTCTATGAGAGATGAGATGGTTGGTATTGCCACACTGAGTGGAGGATTGCAACCTCTCCCAGCTGTGAGTCCAGCAGGTACAACTGCCCACTATACAGCCACAGCCATGATCCACCTGTAGCACATTCCAGATGGAGCTGGCTAACATAATTCTGCTATTTGTCTCTCAGAGGACTGTGTGTCCACCTGCCAACAGCTACCCTTATATTATTCACACATCTGAGTTCCATTGATATACCCCTGAGCTAGTTAACAGTCAACATGATGTCCATAACCAGACCTACCCTCAGTCACGTGTAACTCCTTCCCATTTTGGTACAACCCAGCCCTTATTGTCCATTCCTTCCCATTACCACTTGTCCATCCAGTGTTTGCCTCTGTCCATCCCGTCTCCTCTTCTAGAGTTTTCACATAGGTTCATAGGTTCATAGGTAGGTACTAGGCTATCTGCCCAAAGGCATTTATAAGCCTAGCCAGAATCTGTTGGCTTTCACCACCCCCTTAGATTAGTTTCCTGTGCCTCTCTCCAGCAGAGCCACTGAAGTGATCCCTGGGGTAAACTTTCTGTTTCCCATCCACTTGTCAAGGTTTCAATTGAAGAGTGTTAGTGAGGAGCACTGCCTAATGTAGACTAGAATCTTGTTCCAAAGCATGGGAAGTCTCTGCGATAGGAATCTATCCCTCCAGCACATCCTATTTATTGTTGTGGTGAGGTTTAGATCCCTAGAGTGTGTGGCTCGAGGGGATAAGCTTTTCTTTTGATGGAACATGTCTATCGGTTCTAGGTTGAACATGGCCTTATATGTCAGGCAGAGATCACCTCTGAGTAGGCGGTATGCAACTGAGTACAGCTGGAGTGTCTTCAGTCGAGCTGCATAGGGCATCTGTTTGAGGTGAGTGATCCTCTTGGTGAGGTACTTCTGTCGTCTTTCCAGCTGTTGCAGGTGTCTAGTAAGATACATCCCAAATGGGGCAATGTACTCTATGATGGGTCTGATGAGCGATGAGTAGAGGGGCACAATGACCTCTTTTGATCTGGATGCAAACCCTTTTGTGATAAGGTGGGTCACCTAGAATGATTTTCTAACCAGTTTGGCAATGTGATTATCAAAGGAGAGATTACTGTCGACTTGGGTCCCCAGATCCCTTATTACATCTTCCGTATTTAGGAGATTACCACCTATGTGGTAGTTTGCGGGTACTTTGTTTTTTCAAAAGGGGCTGACTATGCACTTTTTGGCATTTAGTTTGAGGCTATGGCTTTGACATCAGGTATCTTTCTCAGTGAGACCCTTTTGGAGGATGTCTGTGTCAGCCGGAGAGTCAATTATAGCCCCTAGTTTGCAGCTGTCTGTGAACTTGGTCAGCCATAGTCCTCCTGTGCTTGCCTGTACCTCTGAAAAGTATATGCTGGACAGGAGGGGTCCTAAGACTGAGCGCTGGGGAATGCCACTTGTAACCGGTTTAGAGTCAGACCTAGCTCCCGCAACTCTTACCATGTGAGTTCTATCCATGAGCCAGTTGGCAACCCATCTTGTGATGTAGGGGTTTATGTTCAGGCTGGTGAGCTTGTCTATAATACCAGAATGGGGAATGGTGTTGAAGGCCTTTACAAGGTCTAGGTAGGCTGTGTGTACCACCTTTCCCTTGTCTATAGCCTTGGTAACTGTCTTAAAGAAGTCCACCAGATTTAGGAGGCATGATCTGCCCTTAACAAAGCTGGACTGTATAGGGTCCAGTGTTTGGAGGTTCTCAATGTCTCTGTTAATGAGTTCCATGATGATGTGCTCCATAGCCTTGCAGACCAAGCTAGTCAGGCTTATATGACAATAGTTCCCGGGGTCTGTTGTGGCTCCACCTGTGTGGAGCGGAATAACCATTGCTGTGCACCACTCTATGGGTACATAACCTGTGGAGAGGCTAAGATTGACCAGTATGTTTAGCTGAGGGGTTAGTTTGTCTTTGAGCTCATGTAGGACGCAGCCTGGGACACCGTCCGGTCCCATTGATCCTGTGTTTTTGGCTTTGGAGAGGAATGCTTTAACCTGAGTGTGATTTTGGGGGATCTACATTCTTCTGTTATGGTTATGGGCCCTTTTGGGGGTGAGAGGGAGGTGAAGTTTGCACTGAACCTGTCTGCCAGGATGTTGGCAATATGGTTCAGTATATTTAATACCATTCTGCACTACCTCTGAGCAGATCTGAGGATTGCCACTTAGATTCTTGACATAGCTAAAGAATGCCTTGTGGTTATCTTTGGAGTCCTTGGCAATGTTTCTTTCAAAACTCACCTTGGATGATATTTGTGAGGGATCGTAGTTTCTTGCTGATACTGATCAGGGATGTCTTCCCTACTTGGGATTTTACTCTTTTCTGTACTAGTTTCCTCCTTCTGTTGTATAGCTTGTTTATGGCAGGAGTCCACCAGACTGGTTTCCTTTACTTGGAGGAGTGAGTCTTGGTTTTGCTTGGGATAGCACAATCCATGAATTCTTGTAGGGGCTATAGGATGCATTAGTAAAGGATTTTGCAGCTTGGACAACGTTATCCTTTAGCATGGGGGCTTTGAAACTTTCCACCTCAGTCTTAAGTAACGTGAAGTTTGCTTTTGAAAAGTTTTTCACGGTGGTTTTCTTGTCCGGGGGTGGGGTCAGAATGTGTATATCCAAAATGATTTGTTTATGGTCAGATCTAACCAGCGAGGGGTTGAGCTCTGGTGTGGAGCACCAGTCTCCCATGTTGGTGATGACCAGGTTCAATATGTTGTCACCTCTGGTGGGAGTGATGACCAGTTGATCCAGGGCATTTGAGTTTATAAATTCTAGGAAATGTTGGGCAAGGGAGTTATTACTTGAATAGTTCTCCCAGTTAATGTTTGGGTAATTGAAATATCCCAATATTAGGGTGTTTGGTAGACCTTTATATTTCCCATTGTTTCCAGAAATGCGGAATCGGGGTCCTGGGACATGGTGGGTCATCTGAAGCAAGCTACAATTTGAATTGCAGTTTTTCCCATTGTTAGTTGTCTAAAGCATCATGCTGTGCCACTAACCTGGAGGTGTGGGTATCCTTGATGAATATGAATACACCCCCACCTTTTGTATTTCAGTCCGGGTTCTGTGGCCGAAATGTATGGTATGAGTTGTAGCCTGGTAGTGCTGGGGTGCTCATTGGAGCCTTAAACCATGTTTCTGTTACTGCACATATATCAATTTTTCTCCATACTGAGGAGTGTCTCGAGTGCATGCATTTTGAAGTTTAGACTTCTGGCATTGAGTAGTATTACCCACAGTTTTTTGTTACTTGTGCTATTTATGGTAGTGGGTTTGTCTTTTGAGCCTTGCCTAAAAAAGGCACTAAAGGGGTGGCAAGAGCCTTAGCCAGTATTCAAAAGCCTAAGGGTGACAGGTGCAAGCCATCTCATGTGAAGCAGCGTGGCTTGTCGAGCATGTCATCCCAGGTGAACAGACACTGGTTCCTTTTTGAATGACACCAGAAACTTAGCCAACTGCTGAAATTGATCATTTTTTCTTTATACTGTGGTATCATTCTTGGTGAGAGCAGGATGCTACTTAGGGTCAGGGTCATACCAGCCTGGGCTACAAGATCAGAGAGCTCTTCCATGTCTCTTTTCATGTAGCTCAGGGAGGTACGGCTCAGGTCATTCACACCAACATGGACAATGACAGAGTCCTATTTGTACTTGTTCTGGAGTGACCTGAGTGCTTGTGTTTTGTGGCAGATCCTGGCACCTGACAGGCAGCTAACAATAACCTTCTCCTTATTCAGCCTACTGAGTGGGATGTCAGTGTGCCTGACTGCAGAGTCATCTATTACTAATATGTTGGGTATGTAATTTTGCCTTAAGGGCTGTGATTGCATGGCACACTGGTTTTGTGAAGTATGTGTTTCATGATTTGTGTTGGGGGGATGGAGGTTGCTTGGATGTCAGCTTTGGAGATCTCTGTTGCTTTTGCAGATTTTTATTTAGAGTCTCCAAGTATGTTTTTGTGTATTTATGTGTGTTTTTTGCCGGTGCTGGTTTAATTGGTCTATGCGAGACTGGTGGTGTGATGAAAGTATTTCCCTTCTCTTCTTGATGTCTGATCCAGCCTTGGGTTGAGAGAGCTTAGCCTCCAGTTTGGCTGTTTAATTGCATCTCTCACATGTATTAGTGTTTGGTGGTAGTAGGAGAGGGTTGTCTGTGTACATGAGGCAGTTGTAACATTGCCTCAAAATGCCCAGATTCACTAGTTGGACTGAAGAGTACGTCTGAAACTGCCCTTTGGACATGCCTGGATAGGTACAGTGAACTGTTTTACTGAATGGCTGGTAAGGTTGAATAGAGAGCCTTGTCCTTCTGTACAGTATAGGAGGGTCTAGTGCTAGGGTTTATAAGTGCTTGCTATGAGTTTTGAGCAAGTGCCGGGCTGAGAAATTAATGGCTTGAGTGCTTAAGTTGAACGTTTGTCTAGTTCCAAGGGAAAAATTAAACAGGAGACTTTGTGGAGCCGGGAATAGTTATAACCTAGCTAACTGCTGCTGCCTGGCATGCAAAACAAGGCAAATATGGTATTTATAGCAGGGAAATGAAAGAGATAGAAATTAGCCCAAAATGGCCAATAAACTACTAATTTCTGGGCTGAAATCACTCCTCTAGGGACAGATAGGCTGTTCAAAGCTCCCCTCTCTCACAGGTGAACAGAGAAATTTCCTTCTACTCAAGTAAGGTATGGGCAAACACAGAGATTTGTAACGCAACCCTGAATTCAGCACTTAACCTGAAAACTGGACTATACTAGCTTAGAAATGTGGAAACAAGTATATTTTTTTTTCAGAAAATAAAGCAGATACAATCAAAAAACACTTTAAATGCACAGAAAATGATACTTATTGTTATATATCTCAGCTCAGAGTTGTAGTCAATGCCCCTAGTAATAAAGTAGGGAGAAACACAAATACAGTAAAAGCAGATGAATAAAGTGCAATTTTTTAAATATATATAAAACAATAGAAAACAAACAAACTGATTTAAACAAGTTACCCAATTAACCAGAAAAAAGCTCAAAACTGAGCCCTGCTCCAGCAGTCTTCAATCAGACAAGTTCTAACGGCACACTCCTGCTGCTAGAGTGCAGGGGAACCTTCTCCAAAAAAAGATTTTATTTATTTTTATTTTATTTTATTTTATTTTACATTTGTTGACCAGGTTAGTCTAACTGGATATATGTACATTTTCAGTAGAGGCTCAGGGAGAAAAGCTCCAGGAAAACATACAAAATTAATAGAGGTTATGACAGAAACAATGTAAAAACAGCCTGGATCAGTGCTCAAGTTATACAAACAAAGCTAGATTCAGCAGGCCTGAATCTGGTCTATGCTAGAGCAACAAGGTGCACCAGTTTCAGAAAGAAACAGTTCAAATAAGCAGACACAATAAGCCTGTGACCAGAAATTCCCAGCTCAGAAGGACAGATTCCTGCCTCCCACAAGAGTGCAGTCCACACCTTCTTAATGTAAAAAACTGGCGCAAAGCCCAAGTGCTTAAACCAGAACTAATACACTTTAGAATAACAGACACTAAGCCTTCAATCAGCAACTCCCATTTCAGAAAGATGTAAGCTACCTGTCCTGCCACAACAGTGCAGACCACAAACCTTGCTAATATGAAACAACTGGTCTGAAGCCCAAGTGCATAATCCAAAGGCTTAGAATAACAGTTGCAATTTAATCAGCTACAAACAAGCAGTAATAAATGCAGCAGAATAAATGCTATTAAGTACTTTTAAGAACAGGCAGCAAGAGCAAAATAAATAATAAAGTAGGAGGAAACACAAACACAATAAAAGCGGATAAAGTGCAACATTTTTTTCTTCTCTCTGTATTAGGTAGAATGGACTAAAGACACTAGACTGGGAGGAGTGTCACAGATCAAATATATAGTAGGGGCTGATAACTGCAAAGCCACCAAGTATAAAAAGAAAACACCAATTGGGAGGGCAGGATGGGGGAAAAATAGTACTTTCAACACAGATCAGAAGCCAGCAAATATTATATATCTAAATCAATCAAGCAAAAGCAATTAGGATACTGTAGAACTTTGGAAAGAAGTGCCAAAAAATGTACTTATCAATTTATATTTCGAGTTGTTTCAGTAGCACTCTCAGTCAGAACTCAATTAGATTCAAGCAATGAATGCTTGAATGCACCCCAGCCATTTGTATTGTTTATGGAGTGTTCCTATAGGGTTACAATATAGTTGCTTGAATGCACCACTTACCATCAGATATTTATAGTGTCAGAACTTGTTGAAAGCACTTGCTTTTGAGTTCGGAGTCAATGAGTAAAGGTATGAGCTTGCAGTTGCCTTACAAAAAAAATCCCTATCAGTGCAACTATTCAGACAAAGTGTGACTGCAAATTAATGATAGTTTTTATTTATTTATTTATTTATTTATTTATTTATTTATTTATTTATTTTGGAGGGGAGCAAATATTTTTTTTTTTATTTAAGTGTTCTCTTAACTATTAGAAAAGGAACTAAGCAAGGATGCCCGCTTTCACCTTTTCTGTTTGCATTAGCAATTGAGCCTTTTGCTTAATTATGTTAGAATGCACACAAATATTAAAGCCATAGTAACTGGGAATAACTTAGAAATGAAAATACAATTATTTGCTGATGACATCCTGTTGACAATATCTGATAAAGATAAATCGTTAACTGAATTATTCTAAACAATGAACTTCTTTCAAATTATTTCTGGATCTGTATTTAATGAAATCAAAATTAAAATGTTATTAATTAACTCAAATAAAAGGAAATTAAATAATGACTTTAAGTACTTAGTGCCTGATAATAAAAAATAAATAACTAGGAATCTTTCTAACTAGCAACACTAGAGAAACAATATAGTCATATACCTAGTCAAATAAAATCATTAATGCAAAAATGGAATACGATGTTCTATACAATTGAAGATAGGTTGCATATAATTAAATCAATAATTTTCTAAAAAGTTGTTATATTATATACAATCCTTTTCCATCTATCCTACTAATAAAATTATACAGCAATACAATAAAATGAGGCTGAATTTCCTTTGGTTTAACAATAAACCTAGAATCACACTTAACAACCATTTAAAAGGCTGGGAAAAGGGTGGAATTAATCTACCAGATATAGAGATTTATTCATTGGCATCTATTACTAAAACAGTTACTCTATGGCTGAACTCACTGTATACAGCCACATGAACATTCATTCATGAATCTATATATAATGTCATTAGTAACTTAGCCCATAAACAATATAATATAAATCCAACAAAAGTATTTTATAATGTGATAAAAGATAACATAATATTTAATAAAAGTATAAAAACAAAGTATATAATTGTTATTGAAACAACAATACAGTTTAGAAAATATATAAACATGAACCCAGATATAAAGACTTTTTTATATTACATCCTATAGCTTGCACACAGGAATGTATAACTCTTTGATTCAAAAGTAATTAAAGAGCTTAAATAAAAAGAAGTGATTTATTGATATTAAATACTCAATGGCAATACCTTACTCACACTAGATCAAATCAAAAGGAAATTTGAGTTAGATGATAAATTGTGCCTACCAATACAACAAATAAGACAGTATATCACAAATAAGCTGTAATTGATGGCACCAACTTTTAAAAATAATATTCCTGAGTTCATATATCTTGTGATACTTTTAATAAATAATACTTATAAAGGACAAGGATATCTATCCAAAATTCATAAGACACTTTAAGAAACAAAAAAACTATACCAATAATAGTTATTGGAATTATTAGATTAATCAAAAGGATCCTGATAAAAATGAGAAAGAAATGATTCTTTTATCGCCAAGCCTTGCCACCAAGTCATTTGAGTGGAAACTATATGAATGGAAATTCCTACATAGATACTTTTTAACTTCTCATAGATTAGAACTAATATATAAGAAAAAATATTGATTGCTGGAGATGTAAAATGCATACAAAAGCATATCGGGAACATATGTTTTTTGATTGTCATTCACTGAATAAATATTGGTTTGAAATTAATTTTTTCTTTCAAACAATTTTTAATGATACTTTTCAGTTAACCAAGTCATTAGTTTTGTTTAATGTACCCATACCAGAATGTGTCTCAAAAGTAAAATATCCTTTACTGTGGACATTGCTTGCCATTGCACATAAAGCCATAACAACTTACTGGAAGAATAAAGCACCACCAACTTTTCAAGATTTCAAGAAAATCACAGTCTTCATGTCTCGAATGGAAGTAGCAATGATAAAGAAAAGAACCGATAACACATCATACAGCACTTACTGGCAGAAAGTTGAAATACTGGACAAAACAAATTGATCTGATTAGTCAGTGTAGCATATTAGTACAAATTGCATATTGTATATGGGAACATATGATGTTATAGACTGTATACTAAGGCAATTATATATAGTTTCTTTTGTAAATAGTTGACAATTGATGATGTTATATTATTTTATGTTTCACTATTTATGGTTCAATCTATTTGAAGATATTGAAAAAGTTTGAATAAAAATTTATTTGAGTAAAAAGTGCGCTCTTGATATGCAGAAATTGATGTGATATGCATCAGTGCTGCACATCAGTGGTTAGTATCATACTTTCCTGCGGACTGTCTATCCTACCTTCCCCATCCTTGTTTCCCTATCACACTTCTGATCATCCCTTCTTTTTCTGAATGCATAAAATGTGGTACCTATCCCCAGAAAAATTGTCTTAGCTTTCCCTAGCTATTTTTTCTATATACTTCCCCTGTTTGTAAACCCTTGCTTGCTATATTCCCTTATGTTATACTATCCTTTACACCAGTTTCCACCCATCTCATGGAAACAATGTGTCCAGCTTACTGGACAGCAGGCAGGAGATGTTCACAATGTACTGTAAGGTATTGCTATATGGCTATTGCCGGTAGCCTTCTCCACCATATGCTGACTCACCTTTTCCCCTTCCAGTCTTGCAAGGTCTGCACTAACTAGCATGTGTCTTCTCCATTGCTTTACAGCTTATTTGTTTCCCACTTCACTATGTTTGGTTTACCTGCTTTTAGCATTGCTCTGATTTGCACATCAGAGTACAGCTAGTTTCTCAGTGCTGTATTAAGTTGCCATTTTTCTACTCCAGTGGACTTTACACTGCAATGTATTACCTGTATCACCACTATGAGAAGCAAGTCTCACTCTGGCATGTGGTACATCACCATACCTCTCAACCTTTCAGTGCAATAAATCTCGACAAAGCCAGGATGAATGGGGGGACAGAGGCCCAAAAATAGGGACAGAATTTAAATACTGCTCCTAAAAATTTAAAAGGTTGTATTTCCAAATGCTCTTCCAACTAAATTACACTAAAAGCACTTGAGCAGTGCAGTAACACAAGTACAAAGTCCCTCTGTTGAAAAAGCGTCTCGGTCCGATAACATAAACAAAACTCACAGCATTGCTCAAGTGCTTTCAGTGTTATTTAGTTGGAGGAACATTTGAACATACATATTTCTTTGGAGTTGTGCAGTACAATGGACTCTCTGGATGAATTGCCATCCATTTTCTCACTAGTTAGACGAGATGACATGCATAGATTGCAGTCCGAGGTTGCAATCTTGAAAGGTGAACTCACTAGACTCATTGATTTGTTTAGCCAATTAGAGAGGTCCGTTGAAGGGACATGGCACCAGATGACATCAGCATGTGTGTCAATGGAGAGTGGATCACAGGAGGCTATACCTAACGGGCAGGGAGATGGCATGAAATGAGTCTCATTGAAAGATACTGTTGCCTCTCATAGGATTGTTGATTCGGAGCTATTTAAAATAGGGGAAGGTGAACAAGCATCTAGCTTTTCCCAGGACAACAATTTGGAGGAAGAGTATCAATGGTGTGGAGCAAGGCCTAAGCATACAGTGCCAAAAAAGACTTATTCAGTAGCAGCAGGTCATAACATTAAAGGTACTGTAAATTTTAATTTTACAAATGTGCTACAGGACTGGAAACAGGGAGCAGAGACTCTAATAGTCGCTCAAGACTTGAAACAATTTTGAACACTAATTATATGTTTAATTCTAATATGCAGACTGAAAACACTTCCAATACCGTGGATGTGGAAGTTAATAGAACTTCAAAAGACACAATTTATAGCTTGGTTAAAAAATTAACCATTATTAAAGGTTTGCAGTTAGACAATTCATATTTAAATAGATGTATTGAATTGGAAATTGTGTCATTAGGGCTATGTTTTTTAAGGCACCAATGGGTATTGTTATGACTGATGAAATAGAGAAGGAATGAAATGCATTATTTGACATCTTTGGGTTTGAGTTTATGAAGTTAATTATAAAATATAATGATCAGAGGTTATGCTAATTGTTGAGTGAAGTACAGAAATTAAATATGTCAGTATTGAAGGACTTTATGTTTCCTCAGTGGGAGAAACTTTACACTAAACAGTTTGATACGGTTAATAGAAAATGCGACAACAATTTTAAAAATAAATGTAGGAAGATAGAGAGAGATCTGGAACAGTACAGGAGACAACATGCATACCCCTAGAGGAAAAACAAGGATAAAAGTGTTAAGAGAAACACTAGATAATAAAGACACAATTACACAAGAGGCCCCTGTAGAGAAGGATTATTATGGTAATGAGCAACTAAGGAATGACGACAAACATAATTTTATGGGGGAAGGGAAGGAACAGCAATATACCATGAAGTGGGGAGGTTGGCATGCAGGTCAAAAAGGATTGGAATTGGAAGAATCAGAACTGGAAGAATCAAACATGGACAAGATAAGGGGGGGATTGGTCAAAATGCGGGCAGAGGTGGAACAGGAAATAATTAACACCAACAATGTAAAATATAGTTTAGGTAATTTTAATATATATAACTATACTAATATCAGATTAGAAAAGGAACATTTTAAAGTGTTCTCTAAGGGCATGAAATACGTGCCCAATACAAAGTTCAATATAGCTGATAATCTAATAGAATTTAAACTTTATTTAAGGAAATAAAATTTAGCCTTTTATTCTAAGGACAATAAAGACAGTGTTCAGATACGTGAACTCAAAAGGAAAAGTGAGTTCACACACACACATGCACACACACACACACACACACACACACACACACACACACACACACACACACACACACACACCCTACACCCCACATTAGCTTCATACAAAAATGTTGTTACTAATGAATTATACAAATTACAGCAAAGTATAAAAATGAAAAAGTTAGGAACAATTTAAGTTTTAAAGAATTTGAGACATTAAGGGAGATATGCTCAGACCACAGCATACGTATAGTGAAGCCTGATAAAGGTGGAGGTGTAGTTTTGAATGAAACATGTGAATACAACAACAAAATATATACAATATTACAAGATTCTGACAAATATGAGACAGTATTGTTGAATAAAATCAATATAGCATATCGGCGTATAGATCTGTATTTAGAAGAATTTCAGTTAGAAGATAGAATTACTTCTGACATTTATAATTTTTTAAGAGTAGACTATCCAGTATTAGCCACAATTGTAGGCATTCCTAAAATACATAAAGACATGTACGAAACCCCCCCCCCCCTCTGTCCAATAATTTTGGATAGCAAATCCAAAACCTTCCCATTTGGCATTGTCATTGATAGATGGCTCAAACATATTTATGGAAAGGTCCCACGCATAATTAAAGACTCCTGGGATTTTTTTAAGTCATTTTTGGAAGCAAGGGTTAATATTTTTGACCATAGACATTATAGATTTATTCCCATGTATCCCAAGGAAGATGGGCTTGAAAGATTTTGTAACAGTATAAGAAAGTATGCTGGTTATGACTGGGATAAAGTTAGTCTTATTGTGGAGTTTATGATGATAGTTTTAGATAATAATTTTATGTATTTTGAAGGGGAACATTATAGACAGAACAAAGAAGTGGCAAGGGGTGCTGCATGTGCCCCTATTTTTGCCAACTTAGTCCTACTAGATTGGGAAGACCAGTATGTTTTTAATAGTATTTATGACAAAAGCATTAAATGTTGCACTAGGTTTTTGGATGACATTTTTATCTTGTGGGACGGTACAATACAGAAGGCTAGTAAGTTTGTGAGTTATTTGAATGAAAATAGCACCTATTTGAAGTTAATCATCACTTGTGACACAAAAGGTTCCCCCTGTTTAGATGCTTACATCTGACATTCAACAAATGGTTTTAAGTCCAGGATATGCAGGAAGGATACATTTAGTAATTCATATCGTGGAATTTTTTTAGTAGTCACCATATGAGTCAAAAAAGAAGTATATTGAAAGGGTAGTGTATTTGAGCCGCTAGGATGACTTCCGAATATGATGAAATGTTGCAGGAAATGGATTACATAGGAGATTTATTTAGGGATAGAGGGTATACTAAGGCTTTGGTCGAAGATGTAACTGGGTATGTCAAGAAGGAATGGGGTAACAAATACAAGCCTATATTATGTACAGATCTGGTTGAAGTAAGTCTTGGCATTAAGGATTCAAATAATAAAGGTTATAGCAGGGCATGCATTTTAGAATTTAATTCACATGTACAACATATTAATGCACAGACTGTCCAGGATGTTATATTGGAAAAAACTAACATGTGTATTAGAAACAGGATTTATGACCACCTGTATAATATAAAAAGAAAGGACAGTAATAATGCACTTTTTAGGCATTTGCAAAAGAGTACTAAGTGTAGTACATATAAGTTTGGTATAACTTAGCAGATAATACCCAACCTGAAGAAAAGAAATATTAAGGCATTGTTGGGGGAAAAAGAAGTTTGTAGGCAATTGTTAAATGCCACAAATGTCCCTGGATTGAATGATTTAGAAAAGTTTTAATTGGTGGTATAGTGTGATTTGTTGGCTACATTGGTTTGGTTACATTTTGGCTCTTATTTAAATGTATTGTAATGTGATATGTACTGTTTTAGCATTGAGGAAGGTTGTTTAACCGAAAGCTTTGCTGCATTAAAGTCTGTTTTTTCTGACGGTAGATTTGTGTCTTCATATAGTATTTTTTTTGTTCCAGTCTTCAGCGTACCAGCTAGTTGGCTTCAGTTGAATGATAGTATACCCATCAAACCAGCTTTGCAGGTCAGACTGTAAATTAATTTTTTGCAGCAGATGCAGAGTGGAACTGTTTGTGTGCACATGGGTTAGGAGTTGATTTTTATTATTTTTTTATTCACTTTTTAACAACTGTTATTAGTGTTAACATCTGATATAAGGAAAACATAGTATTTATATAAGTTCAGGCAGTTTTTATAAGGATTTTTATGTGGATTTTTAAGCTTTTTAACATATTATTTATGATTTAAATAAAGGACATTGGTCTTAGATTATTATAAAATGGTGTTATTAGCTGACTTGGTTCTGTCTCTTTAAAACTTCATGCTGTCAATTAATTTTAATTGGTTTTAGCATCCCATTGGTGCCATATAGTTATTTAAATGAATAGAATGAGGGTAGAATTATTCTGATGAAGTCCACGATTTGATGTGGATGAAAGCGCTAAATCTAATTTTTGTTGTTTTAATAAAATGAGTTTTATTTGTTATCAGACTGAGATGCTTTTTCAACAGAGGGACTTTGTACTTGTGTTACTACATTGCGCAAGTGCTTTTATTGAAATTTAGAAGTTTGCTAGAATAACAGGGTTTGCATTATTATTTATTTTCTGAAGGGTATAAAGTCTGAAACTCAAATGTCTGTCATTATTTAGTATTATTTAGTGACTTCGATCTTCAATGATTTGCCAAAAAAACACATATTTTACAAGGAACAGACCAAAAATATGAAGCAAAAATCTGGACAGTCTGTGAAAATCTGTACAGTTGAGAGGTATGCATCACTACGAATGTTGGCCTTAATGCTTATTATGTCGAATTACAACATAGAGCACAGGGTTGTGAATTTCTGACTCACTGTTGAAAAACAGAATGATTGGATAAGGGACAGATTATTATGAGATGATGATTTAACATCTGAGAAGGCAATAGATAAGTATTGTGCCAGCAAACTGCCAAACCTGCAACTCAAAAGTGTGACAAATATGTCAGAGATGTATACAACAAGTTACTTTTGTAGGAAAAGAATGTAAAAATGAGCCTAGCAACTATAAAAAGAATAAAAGTGAAGAGGCCATATGGTAACCAAGCTGACATCTCATAAGAAATGTGCAGGCAGAATCCATGCCCTGTACAAGTGTAGATACAGGCATGAAAAAGCATGTTGCAGATCTAAAACATAATCGTTAGATTATGTGGCAGGAAAAGATGCTTTCAGATGATTGATCATCTAATCAACTATGCAGCCCTTTGACTGCCAGCCATCAGTGCTACAACACTTCTGCAGGGATGTTTGGAGAATCCACATATGGAAATGGCTATCAAATTGAAGTGAACATTCACAAATGCTGGGACACAGACAGATAAAAGGTGTAGCCATATCTTCCAGTTTCCATAGAAGTCGACCATTTGCATGCATATTGCCACATGTAATGTACATTTAAATTCATTCAATGTATCCATAAATAGTACCATGGCTCATTTTTCTTGTTTGTCTGACATAGTCAAATAAATTAGATTAAATGCTGCAAACGGTTTAAACATCTGCCTCAACACTGATGAGAGTGCCGCATTACTATACTATCACCTCTAAAAGTGAAATAGTGCTTTTCTTTCATATGCACCAGTCACAGAGATGTTTTTTACTGGAAACAAGAGTGCAGAGTGTGCAACTGCCAAAAATAAGAAAAAAATTAATTTCAGTGCATCTACCTAATCACATTGTTTCTTTATATTCATGGAAATATGTTTTACCATGTCAATATTGCAATTTTTTATATGACAATAAAATGTGTTTGAAATCTAAAAACATTCCTCATTGTAAAGTCACCATTTGACCTACTGGCAGAAAATTTCTGGTGTTATGTGCCACCCCAGTGTCCCACTCTGTGTTTGTCTATTTGCATAATTCAGCTACAATACCCACCATTTCTCTATATTAAACCACAAAGTACAAGATCACACATTTCCATAATGCAGTTTGCTGCCCAGACAAATTTGTTTTCTCATTTCTTTCCTAAAACCTTCATCCTCCAGCTATATGGTTCTGTTCTATTTCTTTTCTGGAGGCAGGAATTACAACATATAATTCATTTGCTCAATGACTTTGTACACTATTCTGATATATAACACCATTTCTTCTCCAATTGACAGTCATCCTTCCTATTACCTTATTAATACCTAATAATGCACACAACAGTGTCTCAGACAATATGCCCCAAAGGCAAAACACATCAAAGCCAAATGATCACAGGTGACTCCATAATGAAACACAAAGATGTCCCCCTTACCAGGATGGACAAGCAGAAGGTCACAGTCAGCTGCCTGTCAGGTGCCAACATCCATCAGATTATGCACGCACTCAAGTCTCTCAACAACAAGTACCATTATGACTCTGTCATAGTCCATGTTGGAGTGAATGACTCGAGATGCAACTCACTGCGCTATATGAAGAGAGACATGACTGAGCTGTCATACTATGTGTCCCAGGCAGGTATGTTCCTAACCCTAAGTAGCATTCTACCTTCGCCCAGGATGATGCCTCAATATAAACAAAAAATGATTTACTTCAACAATTGTTTTAGCTGCTGGTGTCAATCCTGGGGGGGGGGGGTTAAGTGTCTGCCAGCCTGGGAAGATATGGACAATAGACCATGCTGCTTTGCCAGAGATGGTCTTCACCTGTCACCTCTTGGTTTTTGGTTACTGGCAAAGGTACCTGCCTCCCCCATATTGCCCTTTCTTGGCAATGTCATAACAACAAAACCTCAGATGTATTCAAGCTTATGCTGCTTAATGCTTGGAGTGCAAATCAGAAACTGTACTCACTGGAAGTACTCCTTACCTTGGAAGATGCTGATGATTGCACAGTCACAGAGACATGGTTCAAGGCTGCAGACAGCACCCCAACCATGCAAGGCTAAAATGCCTTCCACACGTTCAGACCTCAAAATGAGTATAAAAGCAGCAAAGGTGGAGGGGTATCCATCTTCATTAAAGACAAATACATCTCAAGACTGGTCAAACAGTCCCTAGAGCTACTCCAAGTCTAACTAACTGTAGGTAAAACCCCCTTCCATATCATTGCTAGCTATTGGTACACCACCATGAACCACTAGAACTCAAGTAGTGACTCAAGTAGGTCCAGGTAGACAGAGCAGTTCTAGTGGTTCATGGTGGGGTACCTATAGCTAGCAATGATATGGTAGGGGGTTTTACCAACAGTTAGTTGGACTTGAAGTAGTTCTAGGGAGCTGTACTGTTTGACCAGTCTTGAGATGTATATAGCCAAACACCTTGGTCATGGGTGATTTCAACTATTCTTCCATTGACTGGGTTCCTGGACTTTGTTAATATAAATGCTCTGGAAATAGCCAAACACCTTGGTCATGGGTGATTTCAACTATTCTTCCATTGACTGGGTTCCTGGACTTTGTTAATATAAATGCTCTGGAACAGATAGTCTGCACCCCCACAAGGGGCTCAAATGTCCTAAATGTAGTACTCACCAATACAGAGGGGTCTCTGCATTATTCCCTGTGTGTTGCCCTCCCTGGTAAGGTCTCATCATAAATCAGTCTCATTCAAAGTAAAGATCATACCTGACCCCCCCCCCCCAAAGAGCAAAAAGGATGCTCTGGTTTCTTCGCAAAGACATGCTGTAGGTGAATTGGACACTCTATATTGGCCCTAGGTGTGAGTGTGCGCGTGCTTGTGTGTGCTTTCTGTGGAAGGTTAGGCACCAGGCTGGCAACTTGACACCATAAAACTTCATTGCCAATGATGAGCAGACAGGTGATCTGCTGTGGCAACTCCTAACCAGGAAAAGCTGAGAGAAGAAGAATATCTATCTATCTATCTATCTATATATATATATATATATATATATATATATATCTATATATATATATATATATATATATATATATATATATATATATATATGTATAGGTTCATAGGTAGGTACCAGGCTATTGGCCCTTGGGCCTATATAAGCCTAGCCAAAGGTACCCTGGTGTTCGCCACCCAAGAAAATAAATTTCCTGTGCCACTGTCGAGCAGAGCCACAAATGTGATCCCCGGGGTGAATTTCCTATCTCCCATCCAATCATCAAGATTTTTCTTGAAGAGTGCTAATGAGGAGCTTTGTTTGATATAGATAGGTAGTCTGTTCCAGAGTATGGGAAGTCTCTGGGACAGGAATCTATCCCTCCAGCATGTTCTGTTTATTGTGGTGACAAGGTTTAGGTCCCTAGACCATGTAGCTCATAGGGATTGGGATTTCTTTAAGTGGAGCATGTCTAAAAGCTCTGGGTTTGACATAGCTTTGTGTGTTAAGCAGAGATCGCCTCTGAGTAGGCGATATGAAATGGAGTAAAGCTGCATTTTTTTGAGACGGTCTGCATAGGGCATCTGTTTGAGGCTGGTAATCCTCTTTGTGAGGTATTTCTGTGGCCTTTCCAGTTGTTGTAGATGTCATGTATGTACATACCAAAAGGGGCATTGTACTCTGTAATGGGTCTAATGAGTGACGAGTAGAGGGGAACAAGGACCTCTTTTTTCCTGGATGAGAAATCTTTTGTGATGAAGTGTGCCACGTAGAAGGGTTTCCTGACGTCTCTTATCACACTTTCAGTGTTAAGTAGACTACCGCCTATGTGGTAGTTCATGGGTACTGAGTTTTTACCAAAAGGGATGACAATGCACTTTTTGGCATTGAACTTGAGGCTATGGCTTTGACACCAGGCATCTGTTTCAGTGAGGCCCTTTTGTAGGATGTCCACATCTTTTGGAGTTTTGATTATGGCTCCTAGTTTGCAGTCATCTGCGAACTTCGGTAGCCAAAGACCTTCTGTGTTGGTCTGTACTTCAGAGAAGTAGATACCAAACATGAGAGGACCTAGGACTGAACCCTGTGGTACTCCACTTGTCACTGGTCTGAAGTTGGATTTGGAGTCTGCTACTTTCACAGTGTGGGTTCTGTCAGTGAGCCAGTTGGCAACCCATCACTATATATATATATATGTAAACATGTAATAGCATTCTGTATACTATCATGGTTTATTATGTTGTGTTACTCTTTTAAAATTTAATTGGATGGTGTCATGTGAAAGCATTTGACTATTTAAATGTTTGCTGTATTTTTGGTATTACACACAGTAGACGGGAATATCCCAAAAGCTTTGTGTGACTTGGCTTATAATAAAGTTATTTTACTCTGACTTTACTCTGTTTCCTGCATTTCCAGGTTTTGGATTCTGGATTTATTATTTAGACCATAAATGTACCCCTGAGGTGTTACCCATGTCCCTCTTGGATAAGGGCAGCCAGTGCTGATTATAGACTCGAATTGCAAATATAGACTATGCAACTTTGTCAGTAAGGGAACAAGGGTATAACATGGCTATACTTATAAATGCCCTGTGGCCAGTAGCCTAGTAATCTGCTAAGAAACTATAAAACAATGAACCTTAGTATTCTCTCTTATGTCATAGATTATCTGCTTATCTCTAGGTGTCTTTCATCGGGTCTCATTAAACTTGTCATCTGCCCAGCGATAGCCTCATCTTCTAGCTGCTTACTTTAATACCGAGTTTTCTTTCTTGTTTACTATGACACTGCATTCTTCAGTCACCATTCTTCCAGCACTATAGTTGTTTTTGGTGTCTAGAATAATTGTTGCCCTCCAGATGCCACCTTTTTCTTAATTACTTTATGTGGTCTCCATTGTCTTGTTTTTTTTTATTTTCATAAATGTTAGCATTTTTAGTTGACCTGTGCATGTGCAAGCAGCCTTACTTTATGAATGCAGTAGTATTTTAGTAAAAATGACACAGCGATTTCTTCCCTATAACTACAAGTTTACCAATCAATTATCGGACAAACAGCACCTTTGATTTTTTTTTTCTATATATAATCTTTATATCCCTATGCCTACGGACCACAAAGCCTCCAACACCATTCCCCATTCATTCTCTAAAAAGACCCATTTGTGGGAGGCAGATCGTATCCAAGGGGGACATGGGTGACACCTCAGGGGTAAATTTATGGTCTAAATAATAAATTGAAAAAACAAAACCTGGAAATACAGGAATACAGAGTAAAATCACTTTATTATAAGCCAACTCACACAAAGCTTTTGGGATATTTCCTTTTTCAGTGTGTAATACCCAAAATACAACAAGAACACTAAAATCCGTCAAGTCGGTCTTTCCTGAGAAAATAGCTGGTGTCAAAACCATGGACTAAAACTACGCCAAGCTATTTTTAATCATATCCTTTAGCAACCATGACTTCACTTGTAACTATCACATTAACAAAACACTTCTGAAAGTTGATTATGTAGTCAGCTATCTGGCAACCTTTGTCGACAATGAACTGCTTTTGATCACCATGTACCCACTATTGTGAATATGTCCCGGATCATTGCACAAATTATATCTAAAGGTATAGCATCCAGGTCCAGGGATGTAATGATTCCACTGAATTCAGTTCCCCTCAGGCTGATTTTTGAATGCAATGTCCCATTTGGAATGTAACTCTCCATGTACTTGTCATATCTGGACAGACCACAATGCTTTCACACCAAACAAAAAAAAATCAAGAGTCTAAATCATAAAGTTATGGAAGCTGTCTCAAAGTCATGACCCTCTCTTCTGTATCTTATAAGTTACTAAGAGGTAAGCTCAGCCTTGCATATTGAGCCTTAACAGACTGTATCCTATCAGATCAATTACACATTTTCATATCCAATGGTAGTGTGAATACTGGATCCGGGGATCTGAATCTCTTTTGTAGCATAAACAAAACATGTTGAAAGGAAAGGTATGTATTATAGAGAATACCTGTTCTAGGGAAACATCTTCAGTTCTTCTTTTACTCTCTTCAAATGTAATTTGGATGAAAGAAAGAAAAAACACAAATTCACCCCATGTCCCTCGTGGATAGGGGGAAAAAGTAAATGTCCCAACATATCCTTGTGACGGTACCTATTCAGGGCCAGTAATCAAGGAGCCTCAGTCCTCACCACTGACACCGGTGAGAGTTGCCCACTAGGAACAAAAAATGGATACACAAAATATGTTCAGATGCAGCTCTCTGCACCAGGCACAATTTCCCTTAAGATACTTCAAGCTTGGCCTTCTTGCCTCAGCCCTGAAGAAATAAATTCCATACGATGGCAGCCAACAAATGCCCCCTGCAATTAGTCAAACTCAGGTCTTCTGGGTCACAATCTAGATACTATCCTTCCTTATCAGAATATCAGGTAACAAGTAGTACTGTTTTATTGCTATAGGTAATTACAAGAGTTGTGTTTTTTCCAAATATAATTGTTTTGAAAAATGACAGCTGTAAATACAAGCAGCAGCTATACGGTATATAGCACTTTAAAAAGTGGTGGACGAACTGCACTAAATTAATAAGATAAAATCTAAAATTAGACTGCTGATTCTTCATTGTGAAGACAAAGCTGTTAGTGTAGTTTTTCTGGTTACTGTGACTGACAAAAACATTGACATTACATTCAGATTGTGTACTAGTTTTGTGTTTCATTTGATTAGTTCAGTTTGTTTATTTTTACTTTATCTTTAACTTCAATAAGAAAACTGGCACCAAAACAAAGCTATTTCAATCCATGATGACCTGAATGGAAAATTTTGCTGTCATGATTTTCTAAAAGATTTCTGCTCCTTTCCCTAAAATTCCATTCCCTTACATTCTTTTAACTCCTCCTTCTCTGCTTAGTTAAGTGCTCCTTCGAATCATATGGAATTAATTCCTCCTTTTATTTCCATTATATAAGGAGAAAATAAATGAATAAAAATTCATATTCATTCCAACCTGATCCAACCAAAGGTAATGAACAATTACATGCCACCTTCTTACTTCATGAAAAACATTTAATTACCCACTTCTCTTCATATTTAACTTATGTATATCATAAGATCTGTTCTTTTTATAATGAAAACTGCAATAAAAAAACACTTCAAAAATACCTGTACATTCCTCCCCCTCTGATTTTAATCCAGTTTTAATTATTTTTGTCATAGGAAAACTTCTTGAATATGTTATCTATTTACAACATTTTAATAAATTCCAACAGCATCACCTCCTCTCCAGATACATACTTTTTGACCGGTCACTATTACCTGATCTAAAAACTATGTAGCTTTACCTGGATATACCTAGGCCTCAGTACTGATCCTGCCAATCATATGTTTTCTTTCAGCTTTTCTGTTTTTATGCACACCTGTTGTAATGTCTATGGCTATAAAACCACAAAGCTCATCTGGCCATGATAAATACACAGCTTCTACGTTTTTTTTTACAACATAAATTATTATACTTTTCTTGTTCTTAGCATAACATGATTGTGGGACATATTGTCAGATTGTTAAAACTATTAGTTCTTGTTAATTCTTATACATATCAGACCATGGTATTCAGCTTGGTCTTGGTGTTGAATCTCTTTAATAGTGTACTGCATGCTATGATTGCGTTTCATATTGCACACATTGTTGAATCTATTAACACAGTATGACTGTCAATCATTTTGCCAGTCTGGCCCTAGTCATGCCTGAAAAGGGTCCATGGATCAGTGTACCTACCAAATTAATAAATGTGAGCTAAATTAAATAAATAGGTGTGTAGATTAATGTTGTTTCTTGGTTTGGTAAACTACTATAATAAATTTTTACCACACATCTTAACAATTTGATAGACATTAAATACATTTAAAAAAATTAGTCTAGCTAGAAATAGATGGCAAGTTGTTAATGGTTCTTCATAACAGTGAAGAATGTAATTACTTAGGATAAAATACTTAGATGTCTCCATGTTTCACATTATGCAGATGGCATTGTTTACTGTATAAGTTTTCTGACAGTACTAAGATCACTGCAACAGTCAAGCATAGTTAAGTTCAGACTGATAGAGATGTCCCAGTAGAGAACATGTTTTTCACCACTATTTTGTATAAAAAAATGTTATACTGTTGTCAGACAAAAAGAATGTCATACTGGTGAAAGTTCATCTGCCAGTTCAATCCATTGTAATATACATAAGCATGTTTCTACAAAAGACAACAGGCTGCCTAAAGCACTGGAAGCACATTCCTGTAACATTAAATATAAAGGGCTGAAGCACCAGTGCTACAGTTTCTTTTTCTTTATTGCTTTAGATTGCCTGTGAGATTAGGCATTGTTTAAGCATTTGTTTTTCCTAGCAATGTTTACATTTTCATATTAAAACTCTAGGTGTGTGTGTTTTGAAGGGTAAGTGGCATACATTGTGTAAGCCCTTGCCAATAAAATACCAGTCTCAGACTACAAATGTTAACGGTTATTGTAAATTTACTAAATACCCTGCTCAATTTGTGCATTCACTTCCTACCCATGACTGTAAAGACATGCCATTAGCCTAGGATCTTTTATTGCTAAATGTGCAATTTAAAAGTTAACCTGAAAAAAAACTTTCTATCATCTTTTCTTGTACATAGAGAGGCATGTATATGCACACACACACACACACACACACACACACACACACACACACACACACACACACACACACATTTCCTTTGCATGCATACTTTACAAAGAGTATTGCCAAAAAGGATAGATGTAACTGACAAATTAAGTGAGCAAATTAAGGGAAGAGGATGTTATTTATAATAAATGTAACAGTTGTGATTTAAATCCAATTTTTAACTCAACCTTTTGCTATCAATTATTTGTAAAAATGACTTGAAAAAATAGTTTTAGTTTATTTCCTTAATTACAAAATGTGATGGAAAATCTGACTTGCTATAGCCCTACAAAAACTAATTACAAAAAGCTATTAAAAAAAGTGAGCAGAAAGCTCTTTTCAAAGTATGGCAATAATTATACTTTGAATCTTTTGTTGCTATTAAATGTTCATCATTAGACAGAAAAATATTTTGTACAATTCTAGTACACCATGCTATAAAGTATTTGTTTATGTAATACTGGATGAGCTACAATATGAAGTCATATTTCCATTATTGATTAGTTAAGATTTTAACAACCAAAACATATCTAGAACTTTCATCTGAAAATATGAGGGCCAAGCAACATGCCTGTGCTCTATATCGGTCAGACATCAATCATCAATAACTACCACACTCCAGCAGCTGCGTTCGCTTCTTTCATCATTAATGTGAGCCCACTCTCAAGAGTTTTAATTCAGAAAAAACAAACAAACAGGGCATCAAACCTGAAAAATATGTTTTATTAAACAACAGGATGAAAACTGCACCGTTTAAACAGAGGATGTAGTCTTACCTACTGAATTTCCAAACATCCATGGTTCATTTCATATTTTATACCTTACCAGTACTAACAGGCTCACAACATAGTCCTTGAAATCATTATGGACATCTGTTCTGCTTCTTCACTGCTGAACAGAAACAGAAATTACACACACAGTTTCTGAAATATATTATTTAAGATATGGTCTTGTGAAAAATTATGTTTCATACATTATAGTTCCAGAATGTTAAGATCTCTAAAACGTCCTTTATAGCTATTACTTTGTTTAGACTGAACCAAAATATTGGTATGTGAACTATAAAAACTAAGAGGGCTGGATTCAATAAAGTCTACAATGTAGCAAGCTGATTTGTATTTAGTAAGCTGCTCTACACGCCGTGTATACATGTGCAAATCTGGCAAACATTGCAGCATGCTAATTACAGTATAATCAGCTGAACTGTATGCTAAGCAACCAATCCAAGATAAATGAGCTATTCAACAAGCTATAAAGCAATTGTATACACGTAGAGCAGGTTTTGGCCCCATATTCCAATACAGCCAGAGAAACCAATCTACATGGAAGGAATATTAGGAGCTGATGTTTCTCTATTGCATGTGTATGTGCGACAGGCCTGAGTCTATGCTGCTGCTGCTAATAGACCTCAGACAAAAAGAAGAAGGGTGTTTAGACCCCATTTAACTTTTCATGGTCTGCATGAAGTGAAAATACTAGAACGCTACAGGGTGGATAAAGGTGGACTACAGGAACTCTGCAACCTCTGTCATCCTCAAATGAGAACAAGGGTAAACCAAAAAGAATCACTACCTGTGGAGACTAAGATATGTGTAACACTCAGAATTTTAGCTACAGGAGCCTTCCAGCGGCCAAGAAGGGACATGTCAGGGGTGTCACAGGCATCAGCATCCAGTATTCTACATTGATTCCTGAATGCTACGCTACAGGATGCCAGTGACTACATATATTTTCCCTGTACTCCAGAGAACACAGCTACAACTAAGCAGGATTTTTACTCTGTAACATACTTTTCTGAAGTCTTGAGTACCATAGGCTGCACACACATTGAGATCAAAGCACCACCCAGGGAGCAGGGAAGGTTCTACATAAACAGGAAAGGTTTCCACTCCATTAACTACCAGGTCATGTGTAATGTTAAGGGAATTATCCTGAATGTGTGTGCTGGCAACCCTGGCAGTTATCATGACTCATATCTGGCACAAATCTCAGCTCTACCAGAGATTTTCCAGGAGGGATATCACACAAGGTCATTTACTGGGGGATGCAGGTTATGCACTTGTACCATGGCTAATGATGCCCATCAGAAAAGCACACAGACCAGTGGAAGAATGCTATAATGAGGCACACTGCTAATCAAGAAATATCATAGAGCATGTATTTGGACTGCTGAAGTTACAGTTCTGGGATGTAGATACATCAGGGAGGAGCCCTGCAGTACAATTTGAGTACTTGTGCTGAAAATTTCACTGTCTGTGCTATCCTACACAATATTATCCTGAGAAAAAAAGTTTCAGCAGGATCACCAAGGGGAAGTTGCACACATCGTATCACCACTGGCAAGGTCACAACAGCCACATCCAGGTAAGGACTCACAGGGGGAACCATTAGCTGCTGTGGGTGTAGGTAGATGCAGGATGCAGTTATGCACAATATGCCCTCACCCGGGCCAAGATACAATGGATAGAACACATGCCGACCACCTTTATAATCTTGCCACCACTAGAAAAGTTTGCACTAAAACTAAGTCCCTCCCGTGGCTAACCAAAGACACCAAACTACTAATGAAGCATTGAGATAAAGCCTGGTCAGCTTACCATACATACAAAGACAAAACTGACCTCTTAACTTATCAACAACTAAGAAACTTAACAAAGAAACAGACTGAAAAAAGACAAACAAACATACTTCCTATCCTGTCAATGGAAACACAAAATAACCCCCCCAAAATTCTTGCAATCCATCAACCAGCTCCTCCACCCTGGTCGAACCTCAACCCCTGCTTCAGTCACCTCAAACAGCCTAGACCCTATTTCAGCTCAGTTCAACTCCCACTTCATCAACACGGACACCTCCCTATTAGACAACCAACCAACTCAGCCACTTTCTGTCCCCACCCCTGCCACAGATAATCACAACCCCTTCTCCTTCACACCCATACAAACTAATTATATAAAGACTCTCTTAACCCAAATTAAACCATGCTGCATAGCTGCAGATAAACTCCCAAAAAATTCTAAAACTTGCCACTCCTTCAATTGCTTATCCCATTTCGATCTTGGAGGTCCAGGGAGAAAAGTTCCACATACAAAACAGACATAATTATTACAAAGACAAGTTGGACAATTTGTTTAAACAAAATGTTATGCATGGTCAACAATTATGCATTATGTATATACAGATACACATTGTATCAATTTAGCAAGTAACATTGTATCATTTTGGGAAGAAGATGGTTCAAAGTAAGGGGATGGTAGCCTAATAAGAAAAGTTACAGTTTAAGCGGAATATGTGCAGGAAATTGTATACTTTTGTGTAGTAGAAAGGTTCAAAGTACAATTAGATGCTTGTTATAGGATAAAGTCAAGCTAAGGTTATGAGGTAAAGCTTATTCAGACTAGAACAGGGTATTGTCTATATTTGTATTTACAATATAAGGATTGTGATGGAAAGGTTAGGATGGTAGTTAGAGCAAAATAGAGTTATGGAGATAGAGGCATCACAATGGTTAATAGATCTGTAGAATTTACTAAAATTATTTTAAGAAGGTACTGTTGACATAGAGAGTGGATGTAAGAGTTAAGAAAAAATAATGTTTTAACCTGGAGAACTGCATGGACAGAGCCATGTGTTAGTCAGTTGGTCTTTGAGCTTTTTTTTTTAAGTGAGTGTGTTTAGTTAAGTTTCTTAGTTCTAGAGGGAGGGAGTACCAGACTTTGGCTACATAAAGTGTGTCACATGGGCAGTTTGTAGATTTGGTGACTCTTAGTAAGGCTTTGTTGGTGGACTATAATAGCCTATGGTTAGAATATGGTTCTAGTAGGTTTTGTAAGATAGGTGTTTTGATCAGCTAGTGAAGTAATTTGTGTGCCATGGTCAGCTGGTTGTAGTGTAGAAGATGTGGGAATTCTAGACAAGACTTTTTTTAGTACTAGACAGTGATGTGTTTTATATGAGGAGTCAGTGGCAAATTTCCCTGTTTTGTTATAACATATTTCGAGTTCATCTAGGTCTAATTTTCTGAGGTTCATGAGTATGGAGAGGCATAGACAAGTGTTGAGAGTAGATGAGTTCTTGCAATGGCTATTCTGGTATCACTGGTCAGGAATTGCTTGTTTGTATGTAGAGTACCTAATTTTTTGTGTACTTTCTTGATGTTTTGCGATACATGTTGTTCAAGTTTCATGTTATGATTAATAATAACAACTAGGAGTTTGGTCTGTGCAATGGGTTCAATAGTTATGGTACCTACAGCAGTGATGGAAAAGTTAGGTGGGAGATCCATGGCTCTAGTAGGTTGGAAGATTATTAGTTTGGTTTTATTAGGGTTGAGTATAGGTTGTGTATTAGAAAGCCATGCTTCTACTGCTGTGATGGATTTTAGTGTTATTTCTTGTAGATCTTGAAGGATGTGGACTGCACATATTAACGTGGAGTTATCTGCATATTGGACTAGTGTGGCTAGAGAGGTAGCTGTGTTGAGATTATTAGTGAAGGTATTAAGAAGAAGGGGACCAAGAATGGAGCCTTGAGGCACAACTAATATGACTGGCAGTAGTGAAGAGATGTCTTGTTTCCACTTCACTGCCTGGTGATGATTAGTTAGTTATTTTTGGAACCAAGAGAGGGCAGATGAACTAGCCTACCGATACTCTGATATCAGGTGATAGAAGCCCTACAGCTACACTGCAGGGATGACCTGTGATAAAAAGCAACAAACACAGGAACTAAATTAATACTACACTAAATATTAAATCAATTTATATGATAACAAAGTAACACTGGTTCCACTATCACAGATAGTACAGCAATACAGACAGTCATTACACCTGCCTCACACATACAGATAAATGTATATATTATCTGAAAAATGATCATCAAGAAGCAAACAAAAAAATTGCTTACCATGTGAAAATGACTTCACACATTGTAGAGAAGATGGTCCTGGAAGAAATGAATCAGGGAAAGATGGCAATTAATCATACAAGGGTAATAACACAAGAGGACAGGGAAAATTTTCCTGTAAGAAATAAATATAACTGAAATTTGGCTGGCACATCCACCCACAGTACATGTGTAATCAATAACTACTTTGTATATTAAATTAACAATAGATGCAGAACAAAAATTCCCCAGCAAGTCTTACTGAAATTATATATTTTACCATACAAGCTAATCTGAAATTTGCCATATGTAAGCTTACCTGGAAGCTGCTCCTGGGACATAGCTGTCCTCTCAGAATGTCAGTGTGCAGTTTCCACTGAGCTGTCTGGATCTCTGACAGTGGACAGGAACTCTTTATTTGGTGTCAGTCATTGCTCGGCAGTAGGACCTCCCCCTGTAGCCAGCTGCTGCCCAATGGGCTGATGAAATTATATCAGTGGCCCAATGGCATACCTGATCATAATTCCTGGTATTAACCCCTACTGCATTGACATCATTCACTAACTGGTTGCAAATCCGCATTCTCGCAGCCATACCCCATGTCCTCTCTTCAAGCAGAAAGGTGCCATGACATCTGAACACCTGCATTATGACTTCATTCTCAGAGTCATGGAAAGGGAGTTTATGTGGATTTGTAAGCTTGGGTGATGTAATCCTATGTGACAAAAAATAGAGAAGGGTACAACACATAAAAAAAAATACCTAAGTAAAATTCTTGCTTAGGTACACAATTTGTCAGTGTTAAGCACTGGAAACATATTTCAGCTATTAAAACTGAAGGTTATGTGGTTGTCCTACCTCCTCCTCATACAAAAAAAAAAGATTTGTCCAAAGTAAGGAATACCACTTAAGTAATTTGTATTGTTTCCCACTGAAATATCAGAATGTCTACATAATCTTTATCAGAAAAGTACTTGAAACACAATTTTTGTTCTTGCAGCACACAAATGGTAGGAGGCCCCAAACAACAACTAAGTGAATATCTGTACAAAGTAAGGAATACAACAGAATTAAATTGGTGTATATGTTTTCTACACAATAATCAGTATATGTACACATTTACAACAGAACAGTCAATTTATGATTGCCAGTAACCTCTCACTGTGTCCACCACTCCCCTGGAGATGTCCCTGGATAATCTCAAAACCTGTATCAATGACACATACATTACCATTTCTCTACAAAAACATAGAAGAGCACAAAACCCAATTTTAACAATAATACTTGTGATGACATTTAATAACTTGTCTCTGAGAAATGTAAATGTCTGCTAAAAATGCCTATGCCAATGGTGAAGTACAAGATAAAAGTTCCATTTTTCCTGTTTATATAAATTGCTTTGTAACATGTTACAAAAATCTATAATCAACTTGGATAACACAAGCTAACCTTAACAAAATGAGAAACCTTCTCTCAAGATAAATCACCTTCAAAGGAATAGCTGTCTTCTGTTTTGTCCAAATACACAAGTCTCCTCACCTTCAAGTACTCCAGCTACATGGTTACATTTTTATAGTGTAGATGCAGGCCTCTAAGCACTGAGAAGATGCAAATGAGGTGTAACTTCTTGTAGCAGCTGTATACAGTGTAAGCTCTACAACATAGCTAGTTGCTAATGCCTTGTAACTGTGAATGGTTAGTGGGAGTGAGAAGGAAGACAAAATAGCAATTCAGACTACCTTACCTGCATTGGGTGTGCCACTCAGGACACACTTACAAAGTGTAGAAGTAACTGTAGCAAGCTTTTAAATGGAACTAAACAGCGCATATTTATCATGTCTGTGCTATAATAGACAAACTCTCCTGCCTGTGCTGATAAATGTTTCACACTGTCAACTACTTTGTATCATACAATTAGAGGAGAATGATACAAAATGCACTATAAACTGCATTTCTGAAAGTACAGCACAGATAAGAAAAGAATGAACATAATACAAAGAGAAGATAGAGCTGCATTGGTTCATAGATTCATAGGAGGTTACTAGGCTACAGGCCGCAGAGCCTTTACAAGCTTAGCCACGTTAATCCCAAGTATCCCCATTTGTTTTTTTTGAGGTAGTTTGCAGAACAAATTTATGAACAGACAATCTGTGATCAACGCCTGTTACCCGTGTCCAAGACAGACATGAGTGCCACATCAGGAGTAAATTTGAGGTCTTCCATCCAGTTATATAGGTTATGTTTGAATTGGATCAGTGAGGAGCTCTGTTTTACTTTAATAAGAAGTATATTCCAGAAAGGCAGCAGTCTCTGGGAGGCACATATGACTGTCAAGCATGTTCTATTAATGTCACAAGCTAGAGTGAGATCCCTAGAGCGAGCGACTGCTGTAATGTTTGATTTGCGGATGTGCAGCATTTCCATTAGGGCACGGGTGGAGATTGCCTACAGACCAGGTACAAGTCACACCTCAGCAGCTTATAAGATACAGAGTAAAGTGACAGGGCTTTCAGCCTGTTTATGTAGGTCTTTTTAGTGAGAAATCTCTGAATTCTCTCCAGCTACTGCAGATGTCTGGTGAGGTACATGCAAAAGGGTGCATTATACTCTATTAGTGGTCTGATGAGGGTCAAGTACAATGGAGTTATAACATCCCTTGACCTGTATGCTATGCTCTTCCTTATGAGGTGTGTTATGTAGAAGGCTTTCCTTACCACTGTGGAAACATGGTGGTCAAAGTTCAGATTGCTATCAACCTGTGTTGCCAAGTCTCGCAACACTGGACTGGAACTCGGGGGGGGGGGGGTGCTGTCATTTTTGTAATTTGTAGGGAATTCCATTTTATCAAAGGGAATAATAATGCATTTTTTACATTTAGTTTTAGACCATGGCTTTGGCACCAATCATGTGTTTGTGTTAGCCCTTCTTATAATATGTTGACATCATTGGGAGACTTAATGATTGCTCCCAGTATGCAATCATCAGTGAACTTGGTGAGCCAAAGGCCATCTACTCACACATGACACACATGGTGACTGACCACTAATAAAACCCTTCACATATTGTCCTCAGTGTTTGCACAGAGTTTGGCAACATGCACCAAAGCTGAACTATGGTGAATGGCTCTGCATGTCCTATGGCACTGGCCACACTAGTTTGGTTACCTCCTCGCAATGCTGCTTAAACTTGCTGCACTAAATGAACACAAAGCTAAAGAAAAGTAAAGGCAGTACTTTGAAACAATTATTCTAACAGTTATTTAGACTGCTGAATGCATACAACTGCAAATCCTTATGTATACTATTGACATAAAACACTTATTTTTTATGCAGTACTTCACTGTAGCCATTGCTTCTCACATTTGCAGGAATTATCACATTTATTTATGTAATGCCATCCTAATATCATGTGTAAAAAAGTTATATTGACATGGATTCCAACCCTGTGTTATCTGTGCTCTAAACATGAGTCACTGCTCCTACACATGCTACCACAGGGGAAACTAGGCAGCAGGTATATTTCTTACCTTCAGTACTGTCCAAAGTGCTGAATGGCTGCTCCTTACCACTTAACATTTTTGAACAGAGGGAAGCAAACCAATAGAAGTATTGCGATTTCCCCATTTAAGAAGAAAACTGCATTTGCTCATCACTTAACTCTATGCAAATGGGAAAAGCAATAGCAACAGTTCTGAAATCTCATAAAAGTTATGATACAACATTTACAGTATAAACTACAGTATGAACAACATAGCACCTGTCAGCTATTTCTCCCATGGAATATATGCATAGCTACTTCTCAAGTTCAAGTTGTAGTCATTAAATGTGAATCTCACATGCAAAAACACTTTTCCTCCGTTAGTACAATCCAGCTCCTTGGTGGTGTGCTATGTTAAGAGGTGTTTGGAATGCATCACTATGCTTATTGCTCAGTTATACTACATCCCATCAAAAGACATGTAAAAACATAACCAAAGAGAAGGGACTTGATATTGACTGAACACATATTTGCTCAGGCTCATGTGTGCTCTGCACCCATGCACTTGAAAATGGATATGTCAGTAATAGGTCAAATGTCAACTACACTACAAAAATAAATAATTGGTACATTATTTAAAACTTTATACTGACAATATGCTTTGACTGTCTTATACATGTCTTACTGTGCACATCAGTTTATCACAATATGAACACACATACATCAACACTTGCATTCATGCTGATCACAAGATATGTGTGGATGTGTGACTGAAAGTGTGTAATGTGCACAACAGGTTAAGAAACAGGTGCATGTATGTGTCATTTCTGCAACATTAGTTCCTGACAGCTTATTGCATATCATTTAAGAAGCTCTCTTTTAAAGTATATCTGCACAATGGAACCAAAACAGAGAATGCAAACTCCACACTTTGTGCATCACTCTCATAACAGGATAAGTTACCTGCATCATAGAATGTAAAGGGAACAACAACAAATGCCTGGTTGTAGTAGCTGGAACAAATGACAGAATCCTCGGCTCGAACTGGAAGAACGTAGTTTATTACAAACAAGACAAACCACCAATGTTCACAGGTTAAGCGCTTTCATCTGATTGTAACCAGACTTCCTCATAACAACGACAAGGTGGATCTGGATTGTTTAAATAACCTTTTAGGCGCAAAACTCTGAATTAACAATAATAATTAAACAGACAGTGCTCTAAATAAATTATAACTACATATCATATAACTAGCTACTTTAAAAACTCTGAAGGAAGAGTAGATGGCAGATGCTCACTGATGCCACTAGATTTCCAGGAATTAATGACCATATTAGTATTAAGTCGTTTTTATCTATGGCTAAGTAGTCCAGTTTATTCTGAGTTATTATTTTTATCTATTAATATCAATTTTTATCTATTAATATCAATTTTTATCCATTAATATTATCATTGCTAATTATAAAAAAAAATTTTGTGTATGATTAATTAATATGGTTATGTTTTGATATCAGTACACCCAACAGTGTACAATGTTTCTAACTGTATAGGGTATTATGCTTATTAGT
Organism: Protopterus annectens; assembly: GCF_019279795.1. NCBI lineage: Eukaryota > Metazoa > Chordata > Ceratodontiformes > Protopteridae > Protopterus > Protopterus annectens. The sequence continues at coordinate 245,598,407 of NC_056725.1, read as the reverse complement.
GTTATACCCGTTTCTTGAGTTATGTATGATATATATGTATATAGATTTATTATTACACGTTTTTAATAGTATTTTTAAATGCATATATCATTTTCATTAGCGTGAGTTCATTATAGTGAGTTTTTTAAAGTAGCTAGTTATATGATATGTAGTTATAATTTATTTAGAGCACTGTCTGTTTAATTATTATTGTTAATTCAGAGTTTGGCGCCTAAAAGGTTATTTAAACAATCCAGATCCACCTTGTTGTTGTTCTGAGGAAGTCTGGTTACAATCAGATGAAAGCGCTTAACCTGTGAACATTGGTGGTTTGTCTTGTTTGTAATAAACTACGTTCTTCCAGTTCAAGCTGAGGATTCTGTCATTTGTTCCAGCTACTACAACCATGCATCATAGAATGGTGATATCATCATCTATAAAAAACACACTGACAAGAAAAAGGCTGTTCTGCAGATGGGAACAAAGTGGTTAGGTAGTGGTTCAATTAACACAACAGCCAAATTCCTGTGCATGATGTGTGTGTGTGTGTGTGTGTGTGTGTGTGTGTGTGTGTGTGTGTGTGTGCGTGTGAAAGTCAGAAGAGCATGAGTCTGTATCCTACTGTTAGCAATGAAGTCTCATGGAGAGCAAACATTTTTACAGTCATATATGCATACACAGCCATTTCATACAGGCCTTCCAACATCTTCTTCCAAACATACACCGATGATGTCATCTGCTATGAAGTGTTATGCAGCAGTATAAAAGTCAGCCTTGTAGTATGGTGCTTCCATTAAGTAATTTTTAACTAGTTATGGTAAGGGTTTTAATCTCACCATTGTCAACGTGTGTGTGTGCGTGTGTCTGTGTGTGTGTGTGTGTTTGTGTGTGTGTGTGTGTGTGTGTGTGTGTGTGTGTGTGTGTGTGTGTGTGTGTGTGTGTGTGCAGAGTCAGAAGAGCATGACTCTATCCTACTGTCAGCAATCAAGCTTTTATGCAGAAGAAATTTTTTTACAGACATACATGTCTACACAGCCATTTCATAAAGCACTCCCAACATCTTCTTCCAAACATACACTGATGATGTAATTTGCTATAAAGTGTTCCGCAACAGTTTAAAAGTCAGACGTTTGCCATAGTACTTGCATTAAATACTGAGTTCTGTAGATAGCTAGATAGGGATCTTGTTTTCACTGCAGTCAACTGGTGTGTGCAGTCAGATAATTCATATTCTGGAGACCATTTTAGAACAGCTTGTGAGACACTCCTACTACCATCTTCTTCTTACCAGACACTGATGCTGTCATCTACTGTAAAGAGTTATCTGACAGTCAGATGTGTGTTGTGGTGCTTACATTAAGGACTGTGTTCTGTAGATAGCTGAACAAAGATTTTGGTCTCACTATGATCAATTGGTGTGTGTGCACTCAGTTAGTTCACCTTCTGGAGACCATTTTAGAACAGTGTGTGAGACACTCCTACTACTGTCTTCTTCTCATCAAACACTGATGATGTCATCTGCTATAAAGTGTTGTCTGACAGTATGACAGTCATATGTGCTATGGCACTTGTATTAACTTCTGTGTTCTGTAGATAGCTAAGTAGAGGTTCTAGTCTTACTGTGGCCAATTGGTGTGTGTTTTCAGTTAGTTCACATTCTGAAGATCATTTTAGAACAGCATGTGAGACACTCCTACTACCTTCTTCTTCTCATCAAACACTGATGATGTCATCTGCTATAAAGTGTTGCCTGACACTATGACAGTCAGACTTGTGATGTGGCACTTGTGTTAAGTACAGTGATCTCTAAAGAGTTAGATAGGGTTCTAGTCTCACTGTGGTCAACTGGTGTGTGTGTGTGTGTGTGTGTGTGTGTGTGTGTGTGTGTGTGTGTGTGTGTATGCTCACATAATTTATAGTCTGTAGAACAGTACGTGAGACATTCCTACTAACATCTTCTCACCAGATACTGACAATGTCATCAGCTATAAAGTGTCGTATGACAGAATGAAAGTCAGACTTGTGCTTACATTAAGCTATAAAGTGTCTGACAGAATGAAAGTCAGACTTGTGCTTGCATTGAGTATTGTGTTCTCTAAATAGCTAGGTAGGACTTCTAAACTCACTGCAGTCAGCTTGAGTGTGTGCTCATCTTTGAAGACAATTTTACACCAAGATGTAACTCCACATCTATGGCAGACAGTTCTCTAAACAACTTCTTATAAGCATACAATGATGTGCTATTGACCTTTATAAAGTGCACTGTGACACTATTAAATTCAGACATGCATGGTGGTGCTAGTCCTAGATTGTATGGAATACAGATTTTATACTTACACAGGTTTAATATTAAAATCTGATCTCAGTCAACTGCTGTGTGTGTGGTTGGTGGTGTAGTACAGTCATTGTATAATCATTTGGATCTCTTTTCATTCAACCCCCACTCTGGTGAACCTTTAACATAGCCCCAAGAATCCAATATCCCCTTTTCATTTTGTCCATATAACATCTTTTGTGCAGAAGATTGGAGGATGTCATCATCTCAAAGATGTGTACACACGTTATGAAGCAGAGTCCTTCCAAAGCCCTTGCAAGCCAGCTCCAGATGACTGGATTTGTGATTTCTAATTCTGTCATGGTTTGGTGCACAAGTCACATATGGACAGAGTCAGCATGTAATACAATCAAACACATACACACATAAACACATACACTTACTATCTTCCATCATATAGATATAGCAATTGTTTAAATGACATTACAATGACTAGAGTTTTATGTGATTTTGACCTGTAGCCTAGTAGCATCCTAGGAAGATTGCACAGGTCAATGTTGCTATCATCCTTATGTGCTATATTGAGGTGTGGATGTATGGTAGCCCTATAACAGTGTATTCCAATCTGTGATTTGTGGTAATGTATTGATGGCCACTAATGCCATTTGATTACATGTTCCTTACATAACAATTGTAATAATTAGCCTCCTGAGAACTGTTAAGATGGGATGATGCTATGTATATTGTTTCCTTACTAAGGCATGTGAATTTGTAGTGGAGTATACTAACATACTACTTAGTTCTCATTCAGCCATCACAGTGATACTTGCAGTATGGCACAGGTGTGCATGTGTATACCTACCATCATTAAATGCTCTTGGGGATACATCAGTATAAAGTCATACTGATTACATGGGCACACATGTCTTGTTTCATCCACATGATGTAATGCTGTAGTAGTCCAGATTCAATTGCTACCTTTATGACTTCATTGTATGCACAATTGTGTTGCTATTCACAAGGATTATTGATGTGGCACCCACAGCATTGGGTGACTGACAGCATTTGTGTCAGTAACTGCTCCACATAATGACATCCACCTCATTTGTAATGTGTCCATATATCATAACAGGGCACTCACTCACAGCATTCCATTAAAAAACAAATATGCATGTGTGTGCAATTGATGTAATTTTGTGACATAGGCAAAGTTACATGACTGTGTGAAGGCTTCCATTGTGTGGCATGTGAAAACATGAAACATTACTCAGCTTATTTTCTCAAGACAACAGCTAATTTGTGCACTATCTTAGGCTAAAAACATGGCATCAGTGGAACTTGACAACATTCCAGGTTGCCTTTTCAATAACTTACAACATGACCTAGCAGACACAGTTGGATCCCTACATTACCACTTCCTCCAGGCAGGCTATGTTCTGTTAGAAGTGTTTACAGCAATTGTCATCCATATGGGACAAGGGAGGACCATCACCTGAATGAGGGAATTATAGACCCATAAGCCTGACTTGCCTTATGTGTAAGGCAATAAAAAGAACACAGGTAATCTCCAGACTGTGTACACAACCCATTTTTGATTTGTTAAGTATACATCATGTCTGTTAAATCTATTTGTCTTCTTCAAAAAGGACACCAAGGTCATGGATGAGGGAAAGACTGTGCATCACTCTTAATTAGACCTGGCCAAGGCATTTGACACAATCCCCCACTCAGGTATTACAGATAAACTGTCTCAACTGGCCATAAACACAGACTTCACCAGTCGGATAGCCAAATGGATCACCGACAGGACATGTACTGCCGAAGTGTATGAATTCAGCACTAGCAAGGGACCAGTGATCAGGGCCATGCCGCAGGGTTCTGTACAATGCCTTTTCCTGTTCAGTATTTACTTCCTAGAAGTCAAGAAAAACTTAGACAGCCTTTGTATTACTAACTTTATAGATAACTGCAAAATATGGACAATCATTTAATCCACAAACACTATTGATATACCGTAGAGGCTATTAATGCATAAAAATGATTGGTGCCAGAGACATGGAAACACACTAAATGAATACAAAAACATAGTTATTCCCTTTTGAAAAGCAAATACCCAAGCTAATTACAATACAGACAGCACACCCCTATGAGTACACCCAGTGATATGTGATCTGTCTACTCAGTTACATAGCAATCAGAATGTCCACCACCATGTATCCACAATAGTGACAAATCCCATTTATGTGGCACAGCTCATAAGTATGGACAGACCATCTACAGCAAATGATATTATAATGCTATTGTGCTTGTCGTTCATCATACCAACAATTGAGTACAATGCACCCTTTTGCATGTACCTCAACACACATCTGCAACAGTTGGCCCAACACCAGAATTTCTGCACAATGAAGATACATGGTGTAAGCAAGAAGTCATATGCAGAAAGATTTAAAGCCCCATCACTGTATTATATCTACAACAGATTACTAAGAATTTATCTGTGGCTGGCCTACAGAGCACTCATCAGTTTGGCCCTGATGGAAAAATGATACATTGTTAACGCTAATTGCACGGCAGCCATCCATTCCAAAGACCTTAACCTAGTCTCTGACACAATAAATCATGTTGGAGAGATAGTTACTTCTCTCAGGAACTACCCCTTCTCTGGAACAAGCTACCACTCATGTAAATCAAATGCCTTTTCTGACCCTCTTCAAGTGCAACATAGATCAATGGATGGTTAATCATGATTGTACTCCTGTTGTTGCATCCATGTCTCTCATGGATAGAGACAGTTGGTTTTAGATAACATTGAATAGGCACATTCCTGTGTGAACACTGTTCACATAGGTAGTGTAAACTGTGTAACTCATGTTAAATATAGCCAGGCTTTTTTATGGGATGGTGGGACACATCGCTATTACCAATTGATATTTTGCACGGACACATATGCATGCATGTCAGGGTCCTATGGTAGTATAACATTTTCCATGGCAATCTCAGGGTGACAGTGATCATGTGGCACATGTCCTGTGTTTGACATGTGCTGATAGAAAGTGTGATCCATGTATTGTTTGGTATGTGAGCAATATCACAGTGAGAGGTTCGTTGCTCACTGACACTAGACTTTGCAGTGCTGTAGTTTCTGTGTACATGGCAATAGCTGATGCATTGCCATCAGTCACACATAGTGTTGTAATAGTTCATAGGTTCATAGAATGATACAAGGCTATTGGCCAGGAGGCCCTTATAAGCCTAGACAAGAATTTTGCCTATGTTCCCTCAAAGTCAGCACCTGTTTCCCCTATCCATCAAGGGCACAGGTGGGATCTCAGGGGTATATTTTCTGTTTCCCATCCAGTTGTCCAGGTTCCTCTTAAAGAGGGCTAGAGAGGTACTCTGCTTGACATGGTGAGGGAGTCTATTCCACTGATGGGGGTGTCTTTGGGACACAAATCTATCCCACCAACAATTTCTATTAATGGTACAGACTAGGTTAAGGCCTTGCATGTGGGTTGCATGATTGGAGTTTGTCTTATGGATATACAGTAACTCCATCAAGGTTGGGTTTTAAATGGCCTTGTATACCAGACACAGGTCACCTCTGAGCAGTCTGTATGAGACTGAGTAGAGGGACAGGGCTTTTAGCCTATCTGCAGAGGATAGGTGTTTGAGACCCTGGATTTTTCTAGTCAGGATCCTATGTGGTCTCCAACTGCTGCATGTGCTTGGCAAGGTACATGCCGAAGAAGGCATTGTGAGGAGTACAGGGATGTTATGACTGCCTTGTTTCTGGATGAAATACCCTTATTTATGAGATGGGCTATGTAGAAAGCCTTCCATACAATGGAGGCAATGTGGTGGTCAAAAGTCAGGTTGCTATCAACCTGGGTGCCCAAGTTGCTTACAACTGATTGCATGCTTAGTATATTGTTATTAATGTGATAATTAGTGGGGATGACATTTTCCCCAAAGGGGATAATGATGCATTTCTTGGTATTCAGTCTGAGGCCAATCCAAGATTGTTAGCATGCTTCTGTGCCCACAAGCCTTTCTATGTTGGAGGAAAGCCTTCTAGTTTATCACTAGGTAGCCTATCCTTCATGGGAAGAGTGAGTTTTGGCCCAGAACTTGTAGTTTATTTGGCCATTTGGGCAGTTTTCCATCTCTTTCAACTTGCTGGCTTAAAAGCCTACATTTGTACTTGTTCCCCACCTTTCCTGTAACTAGTCTAGTCCAGGTACAGATTTGCTGCATTCCAGGACTCTTTGTAAGCTTCTGAGCCCCCAAAGCCTTTCTGTGTTGGAAGGAAGCCTTCTAGCTTATCATTGGGAGTGGCAAGCATTAGGTAGCCTATCTACCACTACAGGAGTAGTTCCTGGTTTAAAAGCCGCACTTGTGCTTGTTTCCCACCTTTCCTGTAACTAGCCTAGTCCAGATACAGAGTTGCTGTATCCAGGACTGTTGGTAAGCTTCTGAGCCCTGCAAGCCTTTTTGGAAGAAGGCCTTCCAGCTTATCAGTGGGAGTGGTAAGCACTAGGTAGCCTGTCTACCATGAGAGGAGAGGTTATTGGCCCAGAAATTGTAGTTTATTGACCATTTGGACAGTTTGTCCATCTCTTTCAACTTTCTGATTTAAAAGACTACATCTGCACTTGTTTCCCATGTTTCCTGTAACTAACCTACAAGTAGCACTAGAAAGCCTTAAACTGATACAAGCCTTCTAGCTTAGAAGAGAGACTTTGGAGTGATTAAGTATCAGTTTTCTGTACTTTCTTGCTGTACTTAACTGTTTTCCACCTAAATGCAGATTTTCCAACAATTATTGTGATTTAAAAGCTTGTTTTTTTCACATATTGTACTTATTTGACTGCCTGCACTTTTAAAAAGTTGTTTTTTGTTTAAATAATTTGTTTAACATTTGTAGGCTACACACTAAAGTGTGGTAGCCTTTTCCTGATCGTTTGCAGTCGTTTACAGCTGTTTTGAATGTATTTTTTACTGTTTTTGCCTTATCTTTATAAAAAAAAAAAAATACAAAAAAAATCCTTGTTTCCCACCTTTCTCAGCTAGTATAGTCCAGTTTTCACACTCGTTCTAAATTCAGGGATGTGGTACTAGTTTCTGATACCTTACTTGGATAGAAGGAAGTTTCTCTGTTCACCTGTGAGAGAGGGGAGCTTTGAGCAACCTATCTGTCTCTGGAGGAGTGGTTCTAGCCCAGAAGTTAGTAGTTTATTGGCCATTTTGGACTAATTTCTATCTCTTTCATTTCCCTACTATAAAAACCATTTTGCGCACTGGACAGTGCCGACTAGCTATGGTTAAATTATTCCCAGCTCCACAAATTCTCCTCTTTAGTTTTTCCCTTGAAACTAGTCCAACTCTCAACCTAAGCACTCAAAAAGCATCTTGCAGCCCAGAACTTGCTCAGACCTAACAGCAAGCACTAATATACCCTGACACTGATTGCCCAGCAGGGCAAGACTCTTTATTCACCCCTCACCAGCCAAGCGACTAAGCAGCTCACCCTACTATTCAGGCATGACCAAAGGGCAACTTCAGGTGCACTCTCCAGTCCAGCTGGTGAATCTGGGTATCCTGAGGCAATGTTACAACTGCCTCATGTACATAGACAAGCCTCTTCTCCTACCACAAAACACTAACATATACGAGAGATGCAATTATACAGCCAAACTGGAAGCTAAGCTCTCTCCACCCAAGACTGGAACAGACAATCAAGAGGAGAAGGTTAAGACTTGCACCACAACTCAGGCTGCACACAGACCTACTAAAACAGCACTGGCAAAAAATACACATAAATACACAAAATCATACTCGGAGGCTCTAAATAAAAACCTGCAAAAGCATCACAGACCTCCAAAGCAGACACCCAAACAACCTGCACTTCCTGTCACAAACCAGACAACACATAAAACACAAAATCAGTGTGCCGCACAATCACAGCCCTTAAGGTGAAATAACATACCTAACACACTAGTAATAGGTGACTCTATAGTCAGGCACACTGACATCCCACTCACTAGGCTGGACAAGCAGAAGGTTACTGTTACTTGCCTGTCAGGAGCCAGAATCCACCACATAACACAAGCACTCAGGTCACTCCAGAACAAGTACAAATACGACTCTGTCATTGTTCATGTTGGTGTGAATGACCTGAGATGTACCTCCCTGGACTACATGAAAAGAGACATGGAAGAGCTCTCTGATCATGTAGCCCAGGCTGGTATGACTCTGACCCTGAGTAGCATCCTGCCCTCGTCAAGAATGATACCTCAATATAATGAAAAAAATTATCAATTTTAGCAATTGGCTAAGCTTCTGGTGTCATTCAAAGGGGATCTGTCAGCCTGGGACAACATGCTCGACAAGCCGCATTGCTTTGCAAGAGATGGCTTGCACCTGTCACCCCTAGGCTTTTGAATACCGGCCAAGGCTCTTGCTGCCCCCATAGTACCTTTTTTTAGGCAAGGCTCAAAAGTCAAACCCACCTCCGTAAACAGCACAATTAACAAAAAACTGAGAGTTATGCTACTCAATGGCAGTTTAAATCTCAAAATGCACGTGCTCAAAGCACTCGTCAGTATGGAGAACGTCAACATCTGTGCAGTAACTGAAACCTGGTTCAAGGCTCCAGAGAACTCCCCAGCACTACCAGGCTATAACTCACACCACACGTTTAGGCCACAGAACACGGATCGAAACACAAAAGGAGGGGGTGTATCCATATTCATCAAGGATACCTACACCTCCAGGTTAGTGGTGCAGCATGATACCTCTGAGGTCATCCATGTGCAAGTAACATCCGGCAAATCTGCAATGCAAATTGTGGCCTTCTACAGACCACCCTCCATGACCCAGGACCACCACTCCACCTTTCTGGAGGCACTGGAAAACATGAAGGTCCTACTAAACACCCTGATATTGGGTGATTTCAATTACCCTGCCATTCACTGGGAAAACTACTTGAGTACAAATTCCCAGGCCCAGCATTTCCTGGAATTCATCAACTCAAACACCCTGGATCAGTTGGTAAACTCCCCTACCAGAGGTGAAAACATATTGGACCTGGTCATCACCAACATGGGCAACAGGTGTTCCACACCGGAGGTCAGCCCATCACTGGTTAGATCAGATTATAAACTAATCACTCTGGCTGTCCACACCCTACCATCACCCCCAACTAAGAAAACCACAGTAAAAAACTTTTCTAAAGCAAACTTCATCTTACTTAAGACAGAGGTGGTAAGTTTCTCAGCCCTCACGCTAAAGGATAACGCTACCCAAGATGCAGAAACCTTTGCAAATGCACTCTGTGAGCACCAACAAGGATGCATGGATCATGCCATCCTTAGCAAAACCAAGACTCACTCCTCTAAGAGAAGGAAACCAGTTTGGTGGACCTCTGCAATAAACAGGCTATACAATAGAAGGAGGAAACCAGTTCAGAAAAAAAGCAAATCCCAAGGAAAGACATCCCTGATCAGTATCAGTGAGAAACTGAGGTCCCACATGAACTCATCCAAGGCTATCTTTGAAAGAAAAATAGCCAAGGATTCAAAAGATAACCACAAAGCCTTCTTTAACTACGTTAAGAATCTAAAGTGGCAACTCGCAGATATGCACTGAACTAGTGCAAAATAGCACAAAATATACTGAACCTACTGATATTGCCAACATCCTGGCAGGTAGATTAAGTGCAAGCTTCACCCCACTCTCACCTTCAAAAGGGCTCACAACAATACCGTAAAAGTGTAGTGTCCCAAAAAATACAGATGCACAGGTGAAAACAGCCCTTTCAAAAGCCAAAAACACAGCATCAATGGGACTAGATGGTGTCCCAGGCTGTGTCTTGCACGAACTACAAAACAAACTAACCCCCCACCTAAACACACTGTTCAACCTCAGCCTCTCCACAGGCTATGTGCCCATAGAATGGCACACAGCAACAGTTAGTCCTCTCCACAAAGGAGGGGCCACAACTGACCCTGGTAACTATCGCCCTATAAGCCTGACTAGCCTGGTCTGTAAGGCTATGGAGTGCATCATCATGGAACTCATTAACAAAGACATTGGAAACCTCCAAACACTTGACCTGGCCTAGTTCGGCTTTGTTAAGGGGAGATCTTGCCTACTAAACCTGGTTGACTTCTTCTAGACAGTCACCAAGGCCATAGACGAGAGGAAAGGTGGTTCACAGAGCCTACCTTGACCTCGCCAAGGCTTTTGACACCATTCCTCAGGTATTACAGAAAAATTCACCAGCCTGAACATAAACCCTTACATCATGAGATGGGTTGCCAACTGGCTTACAGATAGAAGTCACACTGTAAGAATAGCGGGCTCCAGGTCCAACTCTAAACCAGTCACAAGAGGTGTCCCACAAGGCTCGGCCCTGGGATCCCTACTGTTCGGCATATACTTTTCAGAAGTACAGGCAAACACAGGAGGACTATGGCTAACCAAGTTCGCCAATGACTGCAAACTGGGAGCTATAACTGACTCTCTGGCTGACACGGACATCCTCCAAAAGGGCCTTACTGAGACGGACACCTGGTGTCAAAGTCATGGCCTCAAGCTAAATGCCAAAAAACGCATAGCCATCCCGTATGGGAAAAACAAAACACCCACAAATTACCACATAAGTGGCAGCCCCCTTAATACAGAAGAGGTAATAAGAGATCTGGGGACCCAGGTAGATAGTAATCTTTCCTTTGACAATCATATTGCCAAAGTAGTTAGGAAATCCTTCTATGTGGCCCATCTAATTACTAAAGGGTTCGCATCTAGAAATAAAAAGGTTATAGTGCCCCTCTACTCATCATTCATTAGACCCATCATAGAGTACAATGCCCCATTTGGGATGTACCTCACAAAACACTTCCAACAGCTGGAAAGACCACAAAAGTACCTTACCAAGAGGATTACTGGTCTCAAACATATGTTCTATGCAGCCCGACTGAAAAAACTCCGGCTGTACTCAGTGGCATATCGCTTACTCAGAGGTGATCTCTGCCTGACTTACAAAGCCATGTCCAACTCAGAATTGATGGACATGCTCCACCTAAAGAAATCCAGATCACTGCAAGCCACGCACTCTAGTGAGCTAATCCTTGCCACAACAATAAATAGAACATGCTGGAGAGATAGATTCCTGTCACAGAGACTCCCCATGCTTTGGAACAAAATTCCAAATTACATCAGGCAGGCCCCCTCACTAACACTCTTCAATAGAAACCTTGATGAGTGGATGGGTAACAGAAAATACACCCAAAGGACTGCAAGATATTTCTTTTAATAATAAAATAATAAGATGGTACACAGTACATCAGTGTTAAGCGCTTTCATCAAAAATTTTGACTTCATCAGAACAACCACACAATTTCAAACCAAACAATAAATACTCTCCACTTAATATGCAATAATTTAAATTACCAATTAATCAATTAAGAAAAATCCCGTTTTCTTAAAAAATATCAAAATTCCCACTTCCTGTAGACAAATGGTATACGTGCCTACAACAAGTATAATATATAATATATATATATATATATATATATATATATATATATATATATATATATATAAAACACCACTTCTACATTGAATTTTAAATATATAAACATATAAAAATATAAATATAAAATATAATATATAATAATATAGAGGTTGCCAATATCCTTGTTTATAAGGTCCATGATAATGCATTCCATGGACTTACAGATCAGGCTAGTTAGGCTGATGGGCCTATAACTGCCTGTGTCAGTGGAGGCTACACCTTTGTGTAGAGAGATTCCAGTGGCTGTCCTCTATTCAGCTGGAATGAACCCAGTGCTCAGGGTTTGGTTGAATAGTGTACTATTGAAGCTCTCCCCATGGAGAAATGGTGAGGATTAGTAGGTTATGTAATGACCCTTTAGAACATAAGGAGGAGATGTTGAGAACAAGCCTAATGTTTGAATCTAGGGGCTATAGAAGCTCAATTATTGACAGAGCAGCTACCAAAATAAAAAAGAGGTCGAGACAATTACCCCAGGTGCAAATATGTTGGTAATACATATGATGGAAGTCAGACAGAAATTTATTTTGTATCTACTTATAGTTGCTTTAGTGACATTCTAACAGGTTTGGTAAAATACTATTGGCAGTACATGCAATGTAATGGAGATTCTCAGTTATGGTTAACTGGGAAACTTAGATTCTCATTTAGGGTGAGGAAAAGTTTAAAAAACTTTCTAGTGAAAGGTAAATGTATTATGCCTAATGTTAATGCATATAATTTGAGATGTAACTTTGGCACCTATGTATGTAATAGATGTAAGGCTTGTATACATATTGTGAATAGTTTAGGAATATTGGGGGATGTAGATTTGCAGTGAAAAGTTTTTTCAAATGTGATACCACTGGTATAATCTATGCCCTTAAATGTCCATGTAACAAATTTTATATTGGTCAGTCTCAGACAGCATTCAAAGTAAGACTTCTTAAGCATACGTTTCTAGTCTGTTGCTTTAACTAGTGAATTGATTGCAGAGTTAATCAAATCATTATTGTTTATATAATTGATTAATTGATGCTTGTTTCTTGTATATAAACGGAGAGCCCCATTTGTTTAATTGTAACCTGATGAAGCGCACCTGTGTGTGCGTGAAAGCGCTCGATCAACATTAAACTTTTTTACCTTTCATGGTGGTTCCTTGCAGTTTTTACCTTCAGCTTGTTTGGATATCGTGGTGGAAGGAGCCTTTGGATGATCGGTGTTTGCTTATTGCTAATAGTTTTGCTACTTTTGTGCCTAGCCGATCGTCACATGATGGATTTGCCGAACATTGAATTAGACTACAACCCAACAGGTACTTTGGGAACCGATAGTTGGAACTGTCTATTCTACCAAAAAGATAATCCGTTGTTAAACCTGGATGTTAGATGTGATGTGCCTACTATTACTGCCAGCAATAATGAGAATTTGCACGATTTCTTCAGCCGACTAAGAAGCCTAGAGAATGACTTATATCGCCTACACAGGCTCGTATGGCAAAGAAGACACCTACAAGCGTGTCTTCACTTTAAGGTTATCCCCCGCGGCATGCGAGTTTTGTGTATGCCGAGTTACGGGGCTAGCCATCCAGAGCTATTACGAAAGTGGCAACAACTTAATATTGACTTTGGTAACAAATACATACAATTGCTACTGGACTACTTTCTACCCATTGAAGCAGAGCTCCTAATTAAAGTGGAAGAACAACATAAGTTTCTCAGCATGAATTTTCAAACAGAGTTTTGTGTTCAAAAAATACTCAACATGAACAAACAATTGGCTCTTTATAGTAATAAACTAGAGCAAATTAAACTGAAGAAACTGAGGCGAGACTATCAAGATTTCCAATTAGGTCGTATCTTTGTCTGGCCTAGACCTAATCAAAGAGAAGGATCTGAAGTAATTCGTGCACCTGAACAGTTGCAGACGATAGTAAACGAACCTTTTACTTCAAGTGGGTCCCTGACTACTTGCTCACTGCCTGATAACCAAGTAAGTGACATTATTGACTGAGAATCCGGTCATTCTAATTCATCTTTGCCTTGTAATCAACTAGGCTTAATTAATACTGATAGTTTGGGTGCAAAGCCCAAGACTGGCAATACGAGTAATACATTTGCTACATCTGTGCCTTTAAACTTTCCCCTTCCGTACAAGAGCGCAGCACGACCGCGCTCAGTCAGTCGGGGAAGGATGAAAAGAAAGATATCAGAGGAGACACCAGAACGGAGAAGAAAAGCGAGAATTTGAACTGTTTGTTCTTTAATTTATCATCTAAGACTTTTTCAGTGGATGAGCAATGCGTTTTAAATAAGGGCCTATCATATATTCCTTCTACAGGAAGCATGATATCAGATACCTTAATAGGCTTACGCTTGTTTGCACGAAAACTATCGCTGAGGATACAGTACAAAGATAACATATCCGACAATGATGACTTTAGCTTTAGAACTTTAACTTGTAAAAGGAAAAGCCATTATGTGCCTCCTATACCGCAGACAGTTGATTGTTTTGTACGCGCATGTGAATGCGAGTTTTATGCCTATTATGAACGAAATAAACATAAAGGTATTTTTGTAAATCTTAACTATCAACAAAGAAATGCATTGGATAACCTTTCTCATGACACCAATTTAGTATTTAAACCAGCAGACAAGGGAGGGGGATAGTCGCTTTAGATACAACCAGATATAAAGAACTGATGTACAATATGCTGAATAATGATGAGGCATACAAAATCATAGATAAGTCCAAGGTAACTTCCATTATCAATTATGTGTATGATACCATATATGATCTACTTATGACCAGGTCCATAGATAAAGAGCTCTATGATTTTTTAATTATAGACTCCCCCCTTTATCCTGTCATTAAAGGATTACCGAAGTTACACAAAAATGAAGATCCTCCGCCATTACGGCCAATAGTGTCAGGTGAGAAGTGGGTTACGGAAAACATCTCCCACTACGTACAGCATAAATTAGGACCAATGGTTAATGCTATTCCCACTATTTTGAAAAATTCATACAATCTCCTGGATGACTTAAAACAAGACGTAGTAAGGGACAGTATTCATCATAATACCTTACTAGTTACGATGGATATTAAAAGTTTATTTACCAGCATCCCTAATAACTATGGCTTAGATGCAATAAGAGACCACCTGGTCAAACTTGGTACCATGGATAGTAATGAAATAATGAATATTTGCTGCTTGCTAGATCTAATTTTGAATAACAACATTTTCTTGTTTGACAACAAGGTATATGCGCAGACATAGGGAGTAGCCATGGGCACTCCCTGTGCCAATGCGTATGCCAATTTAGTAGTTTATAAATGGGAACAGGAGTTCATATTTGGAGATTGTAGGTTTAGTAACGTCATATTATACAGACGGTTTGTAGATGATGTTTTGATGCTCTGGAATGGAAGCAGGGACATGTTGGAGGACTTCATATGCCATATGAATTCTAGTACCACCTTCTTTCATTCTACATATGAGTGCTCCCCAATAAGTGCCAACTTCTTGGACATTACCATCATAAAGGAAAATGACAACAGCGTAACCACTACCCTGTACAGAAAATCTTGTTGGAAGAACAGTATACTTCATTACGATAGTTTACATCCACGCCATATCTTCCGTAATATTGTAGAAGGCCAGATAGCTAGGATATACAGGTTATGTAGCAATGAGCGAGATGCACTAGAGTTAATAGAACATCAAAGGGAATACTTTACAGACAGGGGTTACCCATCTGAATTAGTTAATAGTGTAATAAAAACATACACACAAATACCAGTATGTGCAAAGAGGAGAAGTTTTATTTCCTACAAAGGGAGAAATAATAAGGTTGTTGCATATGGAATTAAATACACCAATGATGTTGAACAGTTAATCCAAATTATCAGAGGTAATTGGAAAATATTGTTACTGGACCCTTCTCTGATGCAGATAGTGGGGAAAAAACCCACTTTTAGATTTAGTAATTGCTTAAACATCAAAAGGATACTTTGTAAAGAAAAATTAGACACGGCCCCGGTTGATATAAGAATCAAAATTAAAAGAGGTACTTATGCATGTAATAGATGCTCTCTATGCAAATACATTAATAAGATCCAAGATCTTAATATTGTTGGCATTAATATGAATTTTAAACCAACATTCTATGCAACATGTGACACCAAAAATGTCATTTATTTAGCGACATGTAATCAATGCGATGCCTACTATGTAGGAATGACATCACGCAGGTTAAAGGACCGTGTCTATAACCATATATATGACATAAAGAAAAACAATCTTACAAATGCGTTAGCTACACATTGTCATGAAAAATCCCACCATAGCTTCAGCTTTTTGGTTTTGCAAGTAGTTAATTCCAACAGAAGGGAAGGAGACCATTTAGGTACAATTGAAATGTTTGAATTAAGATGGATTCTGAGGCTTAAAGCCCACGTTCCACCTGGACTTAATTCAGTAGTCAGTATCCGTCCTGCTTTGTTATGATCATCCAGTACCTCTGACTTCCTTGTTTTATGTTCTTCATATACCGAACATCTTAAGTATTTTAATATGTCATATCACTACTTAACATATGCTGGTTCCTCCCCTATAGGACTGATATCATATCAGACTTTGATAATTCTTGCTTCTTTTTGATAGGTAAATATTGTGATATATGTTGGTACTATATTGACAACTGCTTTCTACGTAATACAATAGTATACTTTTTTGATTAGTTTTGTATATATAATTATTAAAAACATAAAATGATATGAAAAAATCCACATATAATTATCTATAATCTCTTATATAGTGAAAAATAGGCAGTATTATTATTTATTTATTGCAGCAGTTTATGATTAATCTTTGTAGGCACATCAGCAGTTCCAATGAATTTGACACTTGCTGAGACACGTACTATTAAATCAGATAATTAAATAAAACTGTGAGCGTAACGGTTTTTATAAATGAATATCTGTTGATATTTTGTTCTAGTTTGATACATTTTAATATTTTTATATAAATTGATGTTGATTTATTACTTTTTTTAATGATGTCATTTGTGCACTGTAGGGTATTTATTCATACCAAGTTATACTATTTTATATTTCTTAAACTACTTTAACATGTTTCTCAGATATTTGAACATATTAATGTGAATGATAGAGTAGTTCTAATAAAAATTTTATGACATTATTATTAATTATGAAATGGGTTTGCGTTACTCGGTCAAAAATTTTTTTTTGTTTGACTGACTACTAAGTTATGGTCTGTGGGGGCTTTTAATAAAGGAAAGAAGTTATTATGCTATAGGGTCGACTATCTGCTATATTTGTTTCGCTGACTAAGCCAGCGGATATCATAGTGACCCCCGAATGAATGGATTTTGCCATGCTGTTATTTATTTATTTATTTCATTATATAAAGATTTGTATAAGATAACATTTTTGAATTTTTGAATGATTCAAATGAAGTGTATTATACACACTATGATATATACTTGTATAAATAGTCTTTATATAAATATTTTATACAAATAGTCTTATAACGGAGGCACAATGAATATATTATATAATCATTACTTTCGATCTCAGGATAGTGAA
Organism: Protopterus annectens; assembly: GCF_019279795.1. Taxonomy (NCBI): domain Eukaryota; kingdom Metazoa; phylum Chordata; order Ceratodontiformes; family Protopteridae; genus Protopterus; species Protopterus annectens. The sequence continues at coordinate 245,580,984 of NC_056725.1, read as the reverse complement.
CCTATTTCTATGAAAAAGAACTCAAAAAATATAATATCAACTTTGATAATGGCCTTTTTGATTTGATTTATGAGAAAAGGCATTAAAAAGACGTTTTTAGTCTGTTGCTTTAACTAGTGAATTGATTGCAGAGTTAATCAAATCATTATTGTTTATATAATTGATTAATTGATGCTTGTTTCTTGTATATAAACGGAGAGCCCCATTTGTTTAATTATAACCTGATGAAGCGCACCTGTGTGTGCGTGAAAGCGCTCGTTCAACATTAAACTTTTTTACCTTTCATGGTGGTTCCTTGCAGTTTCTACTTTCAACTTCTTAAGCATATACGAGGTATAGAAAACGATAAAGAAACTAGTTCTGTGGAAGTTCATTTTCATCAAGCACATCAGGGTTCATCTGTGGGTTTACAAGGTACCATTTTAGAAAAAGTGGATGGTAATAACTGTGAATTTACTGACACTTATTTTAAGGATAAACTTTTATATAAAGAAGCCATCTATATTATTAAATTTGATACTCTTATACCTAATGATATGAATTCTGAACTTAATTGGAGAGTTCTTTAATTATGCTTGTGATTTTCTTTAATTGAATTTTTATTGATTAATTGATTGTGCTATTTATTTGGAGTGTTTTTTTGGGAGTGTCTTCTCCTTTGAAGGCATTCCAGCCAAGATGTCAGAGAGTGAAGAGAGTGAATAAAATACTTCTGAATTCTACTGGGTTACTGGTCTTTTGGTTGTTTTTTTATTTTATTTTTAATTTATTTTGTTTTAGTTGTGTATTATTTTGGTTGAATAGGGTGTTTAATGCAGCTGAGAGCTCATGTCTGAGTTCATGTTGGATACAGCCAGGGATGTTATTGGGTCCCATGGAGACTGCATTGTTTGCCTTTGAGAATTAAGGACCTACTCCCAGGTGATGAAGGAAGGGGGACAGGTACTGGGGATGTCCTGGTTTACTGATGGGGGGACAGGGGGTAATGTTTTCACTGAACCTGTCTGCCAGCAGGTTGGTTATATCTATGCCATTTGTGTATGTGGTGTTATTGACCACGAGTTCAGAGCAGATTTGGGTGTTGCCTTTGAAACTGCGGACTTATGTGAAGAAGGCCTTGTGATTGTCCTTGGGGGATGTGGCCAATGTGGACTCAAAGTTAGCCTTAGAGGATTTCACCAGTGACCTTATTTGTTTGCTCAGACAAAGGAGAAATGTTTTCCAACTTGGCACCTGCTCCTTCTTGGCCCTGAACAGCAATTTTTTCCTTCTTTTATAGAGTTTGTTTATTGCTGCTGTCCACCAGACAGGTTTACTCTTCCTTGAGGAAGATGATTTGGTCCTGTCAGGTATTGCTGAGTCCATACAGCTATGTAGGTGCTCATAGATTTTTTGGTGTAGGCTTTGACATTAGTGCTAGTTCCAACTAAAGGGACAGTGGTTGTGAAGCTGCTTATACCTGCTCTGAGGAGATTGTAGTCAGCTTTGGAAAAGTTTTTTCATTTGACCCTGACAAGAGGGGGGGGGGGTCAGGGGAGATGGTGACTTCAAAAGTGATCACTTTATGGTCGGATCTTGCCAAAAAGGATCACACTGAAGGAGTGCTACAGTGGCTACTCATGTTGGTCAGGACCAGGTCCAGGATATTTTCACCTCTCATAGGGATGTCAACCAGATTATCCAATGCATAGGCATTGACAAAGTTGAGGAATCTCTGGGCATTAATGTTTGGGCTAGAATTGGTCTTCAACTCTATGGTTGGGTAGTTAAAGTCACCCAGGAATTTTTTAGGCCAATCAGATTCCCCTCATCTTCCCAGTCCTTCAATATTTTCTCTAGGAACAAAACTATGATCACCCCAAGCACTCACACTAAACTGCCCGGGGTAGAAATTGCTAACAGCCTGAAATTTGATATCAAAATAGCTCAAACCAGCAAAAAGGTTCACAAGAAAATAGGTCTCCTATATAGATACAAACAATTTCTTACAAGTAACACGAAAGTTACCATAGCCTGCACATACCTCCTATCAACCCTCCTCTGTGCCTCCCCAGTGTTAACCAATCTCCACAAAATGGACCTAAACCAACTGGAATCTTGCTATAATGAAATAGCAAGATCTGCCACTGGAGCTTTAAATAGGTCACATCACTGTACAGCACTAAAACTGCTTAACTGGCTCAAATTCCCACAGCTTCTACAGTTTAATCAACTAACTGTATCAAATTCCCACAGCTTCTGCACTTTAGTCAACTAACCTTTGCCCACAGAATTCTCCACCAACCCAAAAAAAACCTTCTCTCCAAAAACTCATTCAACCATACACCTCAGCCCAATCTCTTCACTCCAGTAACTAACTCTGTCTAGATAGCACCAAAGCCAACAACACAGCTGTGAAATCTCTCTTCTCCAACTATATTCCTAAAATTTGGAATAAGCTGCCAACCCCAATAACTTCTAACAGCTCTCTTTCACAATTCAAAAAGCTCCTCATATCATACCTAGTGGACGCCTGGCTATGTTCTTGTTACTCCCCTGATTAGGCCTTCCTGATTTCCCAAACAATCTTCTCCTCTCTTTATTTAAATAACAGGATGTAGTAACCTTATCTGTTAAGTTTATAACTCTCTTTATCATTTCATTCACACCTGTAGCAACTACATCTGTATGTGTATTACCTTCTCGATTATTTCAACTGCAATTGTAGCAATATGAGCTATGATGGGACTTTTTTCCATGAAATGAAATGCATGTCTTCTATTTTTGCATTATTTGTCATTGATATAGTATCCTATATGTTTGTTAAATCACTGAAATGTCTGTAACTGGAACTTTACGTATGTATGCTAGTATATACTGACATTATCCTTCTAACTGGTGCTTTTCTACCCGCACCTCCACTGAAAAGGGACCTGTGTCCAGTTGGACTTTCCCGGCAAACAAATGTCAAATAAATAAATAAAAAGAAGTTAGGTGGTTGTCTTGTTTACAAGTTCTATTAAGATTTTATAAACTAAAAGAGAAATTATAACTTTTTTGCCAACTCAACAATCGCAGTTAGTGGTTTTTCTCAGTGATGAGCTTTGATGCAATAAGGTTGCATTTCTTTCTGATTTGTTTCAGTCTTTGAACACACTTAAAATTATGCAAGAAGATTATGAAAATATTCTTAATTCCACCAACAAAATGAATGCTTTCAAAGAAAAACTAATCCTTTGGGAAGAAAGAATCAGAAGAGAAAATGCAGTAGAAATGTTTGAGCTAACAAAAAGGTGGACACTGGATGGAAGTCTTATAGATCTAATTTTACAAACTTTAAGATTACTTAGTATAAATACTGAAAAATATTTTCCCTCAGTTGACATATCATCCTTGGATTGGATAAGAGATCCATTTGTCTTAAATGCATGCAAACTGGCAAATTTAAATATTACAGAAGAGGACGAGTTGACAGAGATAAATAACAGAGGATTAAAACTTAAACATTCAACAACAAATACTACTTCATTTTGGTTATCTCTTAAAAGTGAAATTCCCAATATTACAAAAAAAGCAATAGAAGCACTTCTTCCTTTCTGCATGTCATATTTGTCCAAATCAAGCTTTTCTGCAATGAATAATATTATAGGTTCATAGGTAGGTACTAGGCTATTGGCCCTAGGGCCTATATAAGCCTAGCCAAAAAGGTACCCTGGTTTTTGCCACCCAAGAAAATTATTTTCATGTGCCCCTGTCAAGCAGAGCCACAGAAGTGACCCATCGGCTGAATTTCCTATTTCCCATCCAATCATCAAGATTTTAATTGAAAAGTGCTAATGAGGACCTTTGTTTGATATAAATAGGTAGTTTGTTCCAGAGTATGGGAAGTCTCTGGGACAGGAATCTATCCCTCCAGTATGTTCTTTTCATTGTGGTGACACGGTTTAGGTGCCTAGAGTGTAAAGCTCAGAGGGATTGGGATTTCTTTAAGTGGAGCATGTCCAACAGCTCTAGGTTTGACATAGCTTTGCATGCAATGAAGTAAAGCTGGAGTTTTTTTGAGACGGTCTGCGAAGGGCATTTGTTTGAGGCTGGTAATCCTCTTTGCAGGGTATTTCTGTGGCCTTTCCAGTTGTTGTAGATGTCTTGTGAGGTACATACCAAAAGGGGCATTGTACTCTATAATGGGTCTAATGAGTGATGAGTAGAGGGGAACAATGACCTCTTTTTTCCTGGATGAGAAACCTTTTGTGATGAAGTGTGCCATGTAGAAGGATTTCCTGACTACTGTGGCAATGTGATTATCAAAGGAGAGACTACTGTCCACCTGTGTCCCAAGGTCTCTTATCATACTTTCAGTGTTACATAGACTACCGCCTATGTGGTAGTTCATGGGTACAGAGATTTTACCAAAGGGGATAATAATGCACTTTTTGGCATTGTGCTTCAGACCATGGCTTTGACACCAGGCATCTGTCTCAGTAAGGCCCTTTTGTAGGATGTTCACATCGTTAGGAGTTTCGATTATAGCTCCTAGTTTGCAGTCATCTGCGAACTCCATTAGCCAAAGACCTTCTGCGTTAGCCTGTACTTCAGAAAAGTAGATACCAAACAAGAGAGGACCCAGGACTGAACCCTGTGGTACTCCACTCCTCATTGGTCGGAGGTCGGATTTGGAGTCTGCTACTTTCACAGTGTGGTTTCTGTCAGTGAGTCAGTTGGCAACCCATCTTGTGACATAGGGATTTATACCTAGTTTAGTGAGTTTATCTATAATTCCAGAGTGGGGGATAGTATTGAAAGCCTTGGCGAGATCTGGATAGGCTGTGTGAACCACCTTACCCTCGTCTATGGCTTTGGTGACTGCTTCAAAGAAGTCTGTCAGGTTTAGGAGACATGATCTGCCTTTTACAAACCCGGACTGGGTGGGGTCCAGAGTTTAGAGATTACCAATGTCTTTGATTATAAGTTTCATGATGATACATTCCATGGCCTTGCAGACCAGGCTCATCAGGCTAATGGGGCAGTAGTTCCCAGGGTCCATGGTGTCTCCCCCTTTGTGGAGTGGGATAGCCATCGATGTGCACCATTCAGTGGGCACAAAGCCTGAGGTGAAGCTATGACTGAACATGGTACTTAGCTGGGTTGCCAGTTTGTTCGGTAGTTCATGTAGAATGCAGCCTGGGATGTTGTGAGGTCCCATGGATGCTGTGTTCTTGGTTTGGAGAGTGTGGTTTTTACCTGTGCAGCCATGATTACAGGAACAAGAACAAAAAAATAGATTGCGGCTGGAAACCATGGTAGAAGATTTAAGTGTATGTCTGTCCAAAATTCAGCCTCACACAAAAGACATTCTAAAATAATGTCAAGCTCAGATATCTCATTAAATATTAAATGCAAGTAAAAAAGAGGAAAAGATTTTCTAAATCAATCAAAATTATACCTATTTTTTGTCAGGTAAAAATATAATAATTTTTTGGTGTGCCACAAGATTTTTGCAATTAGTTTATATGTGCCACAAGATGAAAAAGGTTGAAAATCTCTGGGGTAGAGGGTTGAATCTTGATGGATTCAAGTAAGTCCAGATAGGTGGAATGGGTGTCCTGAGTCATGGTTGGGGGTCTGTTGCTAGCTATGATTTGAATAGGTGTTTTGTCAACAGTTAACTGTACTTGGAGTGTCTCTTGTCCATCATACCATTTGACCAGCCTGGAGGTGTGTATGTCTTGGATAAATATTGAAACTCCAGCTCCTTTGGCTTTGTAGCCCTCTGTTTGGGATCTGAAAGTGTGGTAGGATGACTAACCTGGTAAGGTTGGGGGTGCTAACCACAGCTTTGAGTGGGTCTATATTAGAACATCGAAGTGTCAGGTCTTCGAATGTTCTAATATCGACACCTAGTAACCGAAAGTTGAAAATAGCGAATTTTTGGATAACCAAATTCTTTCCTAGGGAAAGAATTCAGTTGTCCGTTATTGTTGCTTCGCTATTTTCAGCTCTGTGGTGGAAAGTTACGGTTGGGTTCAGGTAAGTGTGCAATTGTGTGGACGTGAGGGTTAGGGTGAGATAGGTGAGTTAGGGTTAGGGCGTGGGTCAGGTAAGTGTGCGAATGTTTGGACGTGAGGGTTAGGGTGGGATAGGTGAGTTAGGGTTAGGGCGCGGGTGAGGTGTGTGTGCGATAGTGACGGACCTTAGGGTTAGGGTTTGGGTTAAGGTAAGTGGGTAGATAGTGGTGTATGTACAGTTTAGTGTAGGTTTAGATGTAAGATTTTAGGTGTATGTGTGTGGATTGCTGTGTGTTTGGTGTGTTTGTGTTGTGTGTATGTGTTTTGGGACAGCAAATATTTTCCCTAGGAAAAAATTAGATGTTCTAAATTTCAGTCTTACCAGTTTTCGGTTACTAGGTGTCGATATTAGAACATTCAAATACCTGAAACTTCGATGTTCTAATATAGACCCCTTTGAGCCAGGTGAGACTGCACAAATGTCAGCATCCTCCAGGGCAAGGTATGCTTGCAATGAATGCAGTTTCATGCTAAGACTCCTAGAGTTTAGCAGCATGACCTTTAAATTTCATTTATAAAAAATTTTCATGTTGGTAATTTTGTGCTCATGACTTTGCCTAAAAAGGGCACTATGGGGGAGGCAAAAGCCTTTGCCACAAGCCTAAAGCCTGGGGGAAACAGAGGAAGGCCATCGCTGGCAAAGCATCATGGTCTGTCAATCATGTCCTCCCAGGCTGTCAGGTACGGGATCCCCTTGGAATGACACCAGAAACTAAGCCAATTGTTAAAGTCAATCATGTTCTGTTTGTATTTAGGTGTCATTCTGGGTGATGGCAGAATGCTGCTTAAGGCTAGGGACATACCTGCCTGGGACACATATTCAGTGAGCTCAATCATGTCTCTCTTCATATAGTCCAGAGAGGTACATCTCAAGTCATTCACACTAACATGGACTATGACAGAGTCATAACAGTACCTGTTAAAAGACTTGATTGCGTGCATAATATGGTGGATTCTAGCACCTAACAAGCAACTTACTGTGACTTTCTCCTTGTCTATCCTGGTGAGGGGCACATCTGTGTGTCTCATGATAGAGTCTCCTATGACTAGTATGTTGGGTTTGTGGTTGGGCTTTAGAGGCTGTGAGACACAGACATGTACTATGTGTGATGCTTGGTGCTGTGGGTTGTGATGTGCGTGTGTGTTTTTGCTTTGGAGGTCTCTTTTGTTTAGGTATGTTTTTGTTAAGAACTCTCACATATGTAGGAGTGCATTGTACAGATGTGGGTGGTGTTAGAAGTGTGGTGTTCATAGTGTTTGTGTAGACAATCTTCTAAGTGCCAGATATACTGGCTTGTGATTGAGACAGCAAGGATTCAGGTTCTCAATGTGATTTCATCTCTCACATATTGTGTTCTTAGGTGGTAGTAGTACAGGTTGTCTGTGCACATATGGCAGTTGCTACACTCTCTCAGTATGCCCATATCAACCAGACTAGCAGGAGAAACCAGAGGAAATTGTCCATCCATGGTTATCAGTATCTGTGGAAGAGAGGTCAGGGATAGTAGAGTGGGTATCATCTGAGGAGAGTACCTATAGGTGTGAAAACGGCTGGATAAAATCAATACAGTAGCTGCTGACAAGGGCCTCACTTACACAGGAGTGCTGGTAAGGGAAAATATGAAACTGAGCTACCTCACAAAGGGTTAAAATAGCACAGCAGTTGTACATAATGAGCAAACAAGCATAAGCCCATGCAAATTCTAGGATTAAATGCCACAAAAAAGAAAGTAAAATAGAAACACTGGAATTGATCAATCAACCCTTGTCCCTGAGCTCTTAGCTCAACACCCTATGCCAGACCATTTCCAACCAGTTCACTTACTCCCACTAAGTGCAGACAGGCCTTGGCCAACATAGGATGGTATAGCAGGAAACACAGGGATCACACAAGCAGATCTGAATACAGCAAAACCTGCAACCAGACTATGCTAAAGATATTTAAGCAATGTTTAGATCAATTTAACACAGGAGAACAGATACACAATTAAATATAACAGTAGCAAACAAGAGCAAACTGGTTTAAACAAATTAACCAATTAACCAATAAAACAGCTCAAAACTGAGCCCTATTCTAGTAGTCTTCAATCAGACAATTTCTAACTGCACACTCATGCCACTAGGGTGCTGGGGGAACCTTCTCCAAAAAAGATGGCCTGGATTAGTGCTCAAGTTGAATCTAGTCTATGCTACAGCAAACAAGGCACACCAATTTCAGAAAGAAACAGTTCAAATAAGCAGACACAATATCCCTTTAACCAGCAATTCCCAGCTCAGAAGGGCAGAAGCTACCCTCTCCTGCCACAAGAGTGCAGACCACAAACCTTCTTAATGTAAAATAACTGGCCTGAAGCCCAAGTGCTTAAACCAGAACTAAGACACTTGTAGAATAACAGACACTAAGCCTTCTACCAGCAACTCCCAACATAGAAGGATGTAAGCTACCTCTTCTGCCACAAGATTGCAGACCATAAACCTTCTTAATGTAAAACAACTGGCCTGAAGCCCAAGTGCTTAAACCAGACAGCTTAGAATAACAGTTAAAATGTAATCAGGCTACTAACAAGCAGTAATAAATGCAGCAGAATAAATGCAATTCAGCAGTTTTAAGAACAGACAGCAAAAGCAAAATAAAGTAATGAAGTAGAAAGAAACACAAATACAGTAAAAGCAGATGAATAAAGTGCATTTTTTTGTTTTTTAGGTTAAGTGGTAAGGGATGAAACACAATAATTTAAGGTTGAGAAACTAAGGAGAGTGGCCTTTCCAAATGATCTCTCTATATTCAGTAGAATAAGCTGATGCGATGGGACTGGGAGGAGTGTCCAAAATGAGATTTATAGTAGGGGCAGGCAACATAATAGCCACCAAATTTAAGAAAACAACAAGGACTGTGAGTTGGGAGGAACTCTTAAAACTCCAACAGAACAGAAATCTTAAAACAAAGCAAATGTAATACTTGAATAAGCAACAAAATAGAAGTGATCAAACCTTAAATAAATAGCTTCAAATCAAAATGAAATGCAGAGATGAGTGACATTCAGAGAAATGCAGACCACACAAGCACTTCAGCTAACTACAGATATTTTTAAATAAAAGAGCAATGCTGTCTCTCAGCTCCTCACACTACTTAACTGATACTATTCACAGTTGCAAAGGAATTTTTTGGTAACTTTTTAATTGACCCTAGCCAAGAACTCTTAAAACTCCAACAGAACAGAAAACTTAAAAGAAAACAAATGTAATACTAGAATAATATACAAAATAGAAATGATCAAACATTAAATAAAGAGCTTCAAATCAAAATTAAATGCAGGGATGAGTGATACTCAGAGCAATGCAGACCACACAAACATTATAACAGATCACTTCTTAATTCACACATCACTTGCAGATGCTGCAGACAATATCCATTGCTATTACAGGTGGTAGATGCATGCAATACACAGCTGTGTGTAGAGAATCTTAATAGTGTGTTGTTTTTAAGTGCTGTATTCCATATGACAGACACTTATGTCATCCAGGGATGCTTTACTCAAGAGTATCACTTTTGGCAGTGTGAGAACCCACACAAATCTTGTCAGCCATACTTAAGTATTCTTTGTGATGGATAACCATTACGAGGTGACACTGCAGATTTCCCTTCAAGGTGTTATACAAGATATATGTGTGATACATATTCCTGTTATGCACCCAGTAAACACACAGCTCATTGACAACACTGATGGCATGGGTTAGATTTTTGAAGGTGTGGGTTGTGGTTTTATATCATGCAAACCTCAACTGCCCAAGTTTGCTCCTACTTTAAGCTATGTGTGTAACACTGACACTTTTAATTCCTCCAAAAATTGGTTATTTCTGAAAAAGGTGTGTTGAATTCTCCTTCTAGAATACTGACAAATTATTACAGTTGTATAAGGGGTCCCTCTGGAACATGCATAATAACTTACAGTGACACATTTTTGTCAGTGTCACAGATTACAGGTACTATTATTTTAAAATTGTCCATGACTGTTCCTGCTTCTGTTTAATGTCATCCATGAGCCTGTTGCTGTGTGCCACCAATTGTTTAAGAGAAGTGCTGACATTTCAGTCATATTCAGTTAAGTCAGTCTGCATGCCTTCACAATATGCACATACTCCTATTATATATACCATCCTTGCTAAATGTCCTCTCCAGTGGTCAAGTCAGGATGTTTATACCTCAACCATTCATCTCCATTAACATATGACCTTGCATGGCAGTCACATGATAACATATAATGTATAATCACTAACAGACCACTACTGGTACAACAAACCAATGAAACAAGGAGCTACCAAGCTGAAGAACGCCAGTACAAACTGTATCACAAAACAGCACTTTAATAGCCAAAAAAAGAATGTAAACAACAAATGTGAAGCGCTTTTCGTTTAACTCCTGTTAAACTTCTTCAGACTGTTAAAATGCCATTTTGTGATATGATTTGTATTGGTGTTTTCCACTTGGTGACTCCTTGTTTCATTGGTTTGTTGTGCCAACATATAATGTGTGCTATAAATATCCTCACACACAAGGTATAAACAGCAGTATGCACTGTGCTATGTACATATGTGATGAATTTTATGCTACTGAGTTATCTTTGGAATGTATGTATATTGACATGCCCTTAGCTTGTGTAAATTGCCATGTTTTGTATGTCCTCTTCCTCTTTCTTTATTCCTACTATGTTGTCAGTGGCCATTTTCAATGTGCATACTTCCCCAGACTAATGTATTTTTATTGGATTATATTTACCCTTGATGATCATCACAAATCCTTTTCAGTATATCAAAATCATGTTGTAGTGTACATTGCACTGAGTACACTTTTCTATAATGCATTGCTGCTGCATTTATTGCATTCATTTTAGCCCTGGTAATCATTGTGGCTGGCCACAGAATTCTGCAGAGCAAGTTTGCCTGCAGGGAAACTTGCCTGCATGTTATATATGCCTTTGTGCTGGTTTACACAATTTACTGGCCAGCAAACCTTGCTTGTATTCATGTGAGCATGATTTGAGGCATGCATACATGATTAGCACTGCTGCCCATCATGCAAACACATAAACTTTGTGTAGGCTTTGTGCAAAGTCTATACGGAATTAGAATCTCCTGGCCTATCTTTTTTCCACATCGAAAAATAAGGGAGGAAGGATTTTGCATCCTCTGTAAGTCTAGAGGAAAGTCTGATACCATAGTGACAGCAGAAAAGCCCTCAGAAGTCCAGATCAACTGTATATTTCCTATTAAGGTAGGAAAGGGGACAATCAGTGTCAAAACAGTTTTTAAATGATGTCTCATGCTATTTTTTTTAAACATTTTTATTTTGTTTTGATTATAAACATATGCAAATGTATATATAACAAATGCAAAACAATAACAAAACTATTTACAGTACTTACATTCATCCATAATAAACAATCATTTTATCCATGAGAAGTTATCAGTATTTGTTCAAAAGGTTTTCCAATTTTTGCCATGCTATTTTTTATGAGTAATGTTATGAGTTTGCAGTTCTTTTTTACAAACAACTTTTGCTAAATTAATAAAATCTTTAAACATCAAATCTTGTTTACTTTTCCAGTTCAAAGTAATAACTTTTCTGGCAATTGTAAGTATTGTAAAATAACAAAAAAGCACAGCTCAGGAACAGGTCTTTTGTTTAATACCAGGACTTTAAGCGTTTTTCTTTTGCACCAATGCAAACTTCTTCAGAAGTGAAAAATTAGTTACATACATCATATTTAAAACCAAAGTGGAAGTGACGTTTTAAACCACACCTTTAAGGCAACATTGTAGCTTAAAGCTATACACAAATACTAAGCGTCCAAAACAGTAACAACATTGTAACTTCCAAAACCAGTAGTGGAATAATTAAACTAATATGATTAAAAAAATATATATATATATATATATATATATATATATATATATATATATATATATATATATATATATATATATATATATATATATATATATATATTTATATATAAACCAATAATTTGTAATTTATACTAAAAAAGTTATGTTATATTATATTACCTGATGATCAATGACAATTAAAAAACACAAATGTATGCATATGGATGTTCAGTATAAATAAAATACCATAAAAAAAACATTTGTATGCTCAAACCAAATAATTACCAAATGAACACCATACTTTACGTAAAATAAAGGTGTGCATATTAAAGTACACATTTGTACAACTTCACTTGTTTTTTTAAAAAATCACATGTTTTAAAACATTTTGAAACATTCAAAACACTCTAAATAGACCAAAATGTTGAGATAACTATATTTAAAATAACTGTGTGGCACAAATGCCACTTTTCCATCATCGACTTAAATTTTTACATTTCAATATAAAACTGATGGAACACATGTCGTTAAGCCCTGGAAATTTGTAGGCATTCAATTTTATCTGCCATCCAAGTTCAAGTTCTTCTAAAAGAAGGGGGGTTGTTCCACCCCTTAAAGGTTGAACTACCTGATCAATTGCCATATATATAAATCCATACCCATGACATAAATAAACATGTTTTGCCAATGCATTTTCCAGTTTCTCTTTGGAAATTGCATATTGGTGTTCATACACTCTATCATGGAGCCTATGCTCCATTTTCCCAATATAATATGCTAGGCAACATTTACATCTAGCTAGATACATCACAGTCTTAGACTAGCAATTGAATCTAGAATTAACCTTATACTGAACTTTATCTATTGTAAATGAATTGGTGGCATTTATATTCCTACAAATACTACAAGATTCACATTTAAACATTCCTGTAACTCTTGGGGTGTCACAACTATGTGGTTCCAGTAAATATTTGAGATTCCTCCCTTTCCTGAAGGTTATATTGGGAGCATTACTTATTTTCTCTAACAACAGTGGAGTAACTCTAAATAAATTCCAATTCTTTTTTAAAATATCAATCAACAAATAACTATCACAGCTTAAGGTTGTAATAAAAGTCAGACATGGGTCACTATTGTTAGTAATTGAACTACCACCATTAAATTGGATTGGGGTACCATCCCATGGTGGGGAATTCAAAATGGAATATGTATTCAATCCATGGGACTTGGCATTTAAAATAGGGGTACAAACCCTGTCTTCAAAAGGTGTTAGATCATTATCCAAGGCATCAAGATTTTGTCTGTTATTACCCACACGATTACGGTTACCACCAGAACCTGAAGCCAACTGGTTGTGTGTAAGATTTAGTTTATGCCACACCTGAGAACCTGAAGGTGTGGGGTAAGCTGAGCCATGTTCATATGCGAATAAGTCTCTTTCAAGTTTTTTAATTTTATTCGCTTTAAGCTTGAACATATGCTGATCAATACTAGGGAAGATGCGATTGTATTCAAATTTGTAACAGTCAAAATTAAGGTTGGATTTGATTTTGATATCCAATTCCATTACAGCCTTGGTCATCTCCTCCACCCATTTGTTGTAGAGCTTAATAATGACTTTGATAAGTTCTAAACCCTATCTATCGAACAATTTGATAAGTTCTTGATGGAACTCCGAGTTTGCTTCTAAACCTGTAGGAAAATGATGGCATCTCAAGCCTTTCGGCCCTATTTTCAACTTGAGGCATTCCCAAAAATAAACAATCTCAAGTTGTAATTTTATAACTTTGAGTAAATAAGAGTCAAAAAATTTTAAATTAGTCACCAGATCAGAAGCTAAACAATTACCTCCTCCAGCTGGGTCACTCGTTGTTCTCCCATTCAATACACCTGATAGACTGAACTTATCCACTATCCATGTAGTTAGGGATGGCACAGTCGATGATCCAATAAGCCCTGAAGGAGTAATACTATTAAGGCCTTTGGAACTCTGATTAAAGCCTTGTTGTCACTGTTCAATCGGCTGCCTGACAAGTGCAGGTTGTGATGTTCTCACAATTAGTGACGGGTTCTCAGTGTTAGCCATTCGCTGGGTAGATGTTACAGTTGAACCATTGGATAAGCCAGTTGTAAGCTTAAGCGAGCTGACGTAGAATAAGTAAGGCCAGTTCTCTGTTGATTTGGTAAGTTACTGCTGTTACCACCACCCTCTCGCATCTGGGATGGCTGAGACATACTGAATGACTCACGGAGAATACGCTGATTCTCATACAGCTGGTCAAGCCTTCCTATAATTGATTGCATTTAGATGGCTAGGGAACTGAGTAAGTTCTCAGTATTTCTATTGTTGTTACTACCAGCATTGTCACTACCCATGTTAACTGCTTCATTAGCAGTAGGAAAAAGACTCTGACTACTGGCCGCACCAGATGCCATAACTTAAAAAATTCCGAAAACACAAAAGACTTATAAAATAACAAAAAAGCACAGCTCAGGAACAGGTCTTTTGTTTGATACCAGGACTTTAAGCGCTTTTCGTTTGCACTAAAGCAAGCTTCTTCAGAAGTGAAAAATTAGTTACACACATCATATTTAAAACCAAAGTGGAAGTGACGTTTTAAATCACACCTTTAAGGCAACATTGTAGCTTAAAGCTATACACAAATACTAAGCATCCAAAACAGTAACATTGTAACTTCCAAAACCAGTAGTGGAATAATTAAACTAATATGATTAAATATATATATATATATATATATATATATATATATATATATATATATATATATATATGTATATATATATATATATATATATATATATATGCATATGTGTATATATATATATATATATATATATATATATATATATATATATATATATATATATACCAATAATTTGTAATTTATACTAAAAAACTAGTCGAGTATCTTAACCAAACTACTGACTTTCTTCAATTTACTTCAGCTTTCAACACAGAAGTAATAACATATTTAGATGTTTGGTTGGTGAAAAATAGAACTCAGGGTTGCTTCGAGGTTAGTTTTCATAGGAAGGCTACTTACTCAAATGATCTTTTTACACTTTTTGAGCTGTCACCCTTCTCACCAGAAATGCACTGTTGTGAAGGGCCAATTGGTAAGGGCTGCACATATTAACACACAATAGAGCGATTTCTTGGTTGAGTGCCAGTTCCTTAAATCTATGTTTTTGGGTCATGGCTATCCTGCACACTTACTAGACAGCCTTATAGAAGAAGTTAGTCTCAAGAGACTTGACAGGGTTTATACCCCTATTTTAAATGCCAAATCCCATGGATTGAATACGTCTTCCATTTTGAATTCCCCACCTTGGGATGGTACCCCAATCCAGTTTAATGGTGGTAGTTTGATTACTAACAATAGTGACCCATGTCTGAATTTTATTACAACCTTTAGCAGTGATAGTTATTTGTTGATTGATATTTTAAAAAAGAATTGGAATTTATTTAGAGTTACTCCACTGCTGTTAGAGAAAATAGGTAATGCTCCCAATATAACCTTCAGTTAAGGGAGGAATCTCAAACATTTACTGGAAACACATGGCCATGACACCCCAAGAGTTACAGGAATGTTTAAATGTGAATCTTATAGTATTTGTAAGCATATAGATGTCACCAATTCATTTACAATAGATCAAGTTCAGTATAAGGTTAATTCTAGATTCAATTGCCAGTCTAGGAATGTGGCGTATCTACCTAGATGTAAATGTTGCCCAGCATATTATACTGGGAAAATGGAGCGTAGGCTCCGTGATAGAGTGTATGAACACCAATATGCAATTTCCAAAGAGAAACTGGAAAATGCATTGGCAAAACATGTTTATTTATGTCATGGGCATGGATTTGTATATATGGCAATTGATCAGGTAGTTCAACCTTTAAGGGGTGGACCAACCCCCTTTAGTTTAGAAGAACTTGAACTTGGATGGCAGATAAAATTGAATGCCTACAAATTTCCAGGGCTTAACGACATGTGTTCCATCAGTTGTATATTGAAATGTAAAAATTTAAGTAGATGATGGAAAAGTGGCATTTGTGCCACACAGTTATTTTAAATATAGTTATCTCAACATTTTGCTCTATTTAGAGCATTTTGAATTTTTCAAAATGTTTTAAAACATGCGATTTTAAAAAAAAAAACAAGTGAAGTTGTACAAATGTGTACTTTAATACGCACACCTTTATTTTATGTAAAGTATGGTGTTCTTTTGGTAATTATTTGGTTTGAGCAAACAAATGTTTTTTCTTATGGTATTTTATTTATACTGAACATTCATATCATGCATAAATTTGTGTTTTTTAATTGTTATTGATGATCAGGTAATATAATATAACATAACTTTTTTAGTATAAATTACAAATTATTGGTTTATATATATATATATATATATATATATATATATATATATATATATATATATATATATATATTTAATCTTGTTAGTTTAATTATTCCACTACTGGTTTTGGAAGTTGCAATGTTACTGTTTTGGATGCTTAGTATTTGTGTATAGCTTTAAGCTGCAATGTTGCCTTAAAGGTGTGGTTCAAAAAGTCACTTCCACTTTGATTTTAAATATGATGTGTGTAACTAATTTTTCACTTCTGAAGAAGTTTGCTTTAGTGCAAAGGAAAAGCGCTTTTAGTCCTGGTACTAAACGAAAGACCTGTTCCTGAGCTGTGCTTTTTTGTTATTTTATAAGTCTTTTGTGTTTTCGGAATTGTAAGTATTGACCAGAGTAACTGCATCTGAGATTTAGTTATTACATTATGTATAGGAACATTGAATAGGATTAATGAGTTAGAAATATGACAGTTATCGGACCATAAAGCATTTACCAAATATATGAAGTATTTCCATTATTGAACAACATTTCTACATTCAATGAACACGTGAACCCAGTTGGCCTCTAGTAATTCCTCACATTTCCAACATTTACTTTCACTGTTTTGAGTATAAGATTTATTTTATGTGGAGTATAGAAACTCCTATTCAAAAATTTCCATGTATACAATCTCCAATATAATGACAATTTTTTTTTGATTCATCAGATATTTTTTTCTCCATTAATCTCTACATAGTAATTCCAAAATATCTGAGTCAAACTTTAGAGTGTCTTCTCTTAGTATCTTATAGACAGGTGAGATACGTAATTTTTGATTATCTCTCTTTTCACGACACCTAATAAAAAGCTGAATCAAACTAGGTATAGATTCAGTCTGTAGGTTGATTGATATTCTCATTTTGTTTTCTATAAACTGCCGTAATGACTGTATAAACAACCAACTGTCTTGACTATTATCAAAACTACATAAAAGAGAGTTCAGTGGTTTAATACTCTTATTTTCAATAAACTGATGCCAGAATATCAAGCTGTTTACTTTTCCTCTAGATAATCAGGAGAGTATGCTATACGGAATATAAGAAATAGAAATTGTTCAATGTTGTAATTACAAGCAATTATATTTTTAAAGCTATTAAATATTTTATTAATGCCATAAGAAAATGATCAAACTTTTTATTAAATAAACAAAATTCATATAAAAGCCAATGAACTCTACTTATTCCATATCGTTCCTTAAATTGATTTTTTTATAGTGCTGCCATCAGTTATATGAATCTCAGGTATTGTTTTCCAACAAGATATATAGGTAGGTGTGATCCTGGCATGGGAGGCTGGTGTGTGTAATGGTTAAGGTGCTTACCTTAAAGACGCAAGGTGTAGGGTTTGATTCTCACATGGGGTAATTGGCCAGGCTTAAAATGGCCCACAAGGACAGTTAGCCTAGTACTAATCTATGAATCTAATCTATGATCCAATGTAGTATTACATTAATTATAACTGATTTGGAATAAAGGTCTAAGCTAGGGAATGCAATCCCATTACTTTTTCAACTCTATTTGTGTGCATTCCCAGGTTTTAAGGAGAACCATAAAAATTTAAGTAGCATGGAATCTAATTTTTAAATAAGTTTTTGGGAGAGGGTAGTATCAATGACAGCATATAAAACAAAATGTTAGGTACAATTATCATGTTAATTAAATATACCCTATCCTTTATTATGAAGAACATTTTATTCCATCTTTTGATTAGTTCACTAATGGTAGTTATTAAATTATTGTAGTTTTGTTTAACAGACTTTTTCCATGCACTCTTTATACTGACACTCAAATATTCTTATACATCATTCTTCTAATTAAACAGGTTATTCTCCCTTAGGTTTTTGTTGATCGTTTTATTAATTAGTAATGTTTTGAATTTATTTTGATTAAATGTAAGCCCTGAAATTCTTTCAGACTTGCTTAAGGTATTTATAACATCATGCAAAGAACCGTCAATATCACCCAACGTTAGCATCATATCATCAGCAAATAATTGTATCTTAGGATAGCAGTCCTTATTAATTTGAAAGCCTTTTATATTTTGTTTGTTTCTGATATATGTAGCAAATGATTCTATTGAAAGAGCAGCAATAATGGTGACAAAGGATAACCTTGTCTAGTTCCCTTGAGGATTTCTAGGGGTGAGGATAGACATGATCCAATTTTCACATAAGCTTGTTCCCCACTATAAATTTTCATTAATTAGTTGACAAAATTTGAGGAGAATTCAAAACCAATGGAATTCTTTGTAGATAAGACCAACTAATAGAATCAAAAGCCTTTTCTATGTCTAGGCTGATAATAGTTAGTTGTTTTTTGTATTTGCATGCTATGTCTATTAATGATAGTAATTTAATAATGTTATCTTGCACTTTTCTATGAAGAATGAACTCTGTCTGATCATTATGTATTAGATTAGGTAATATTTTATTCATCCTATTAGCTAATATTGTCATGAAAATTTTATAATCAGTGATTAATAACAAAATTGGCCTATATGAATAACAAGATTTGGGGTCCTTACCTTGATTTAATATGGGAGAGATAATTGAGTATTTTCATGATGGAGGTGTTATACATTTTTGCTTAACCATACTAAAGGCACTCATCATTTTCTTTATTATATATTGAGGAAAAATCTTATGTAGTTCAGGAACTATTCCATCCAGTCCTGGAGCATTATTATCTTTTAAATTGTTTACTTGCTCTTTCACTTCTGTTAGTGTTATTTGCTTATTTAATATACTATTATGTTGCATTGGCACCTTAGTAGTTATATTTTCGTGAATAAAAGTATTTATTACCTTATCTGTCTCAAGAAGTGGTATGTTATTATTTATATCTTTATAGTAGTTTTTGAACACTTCTAATATGCCCACTCCAGAAGGGGAGAGCCACCTTGGATCCTGGGAACTACCACCCCATCAGTCTGATGAGGGTGATCTGCAAGGACATGGAACGTATTATTATGGAACTTATAAACAAAGACATTGGCAACCTTCAGACACTGGACCCCGCCCAGTTTGAGTTCATGAAGGGCCAATCTTGACTCCTGAACCTGACTGACTTCTTTGAATCAGTCTCCAGAACTGTGGATGAAAGTAAAGTGGTCCAGACAGCCTATCTGGACCTTGCCAAGGCCTTTGACACCACCCCCTACTTTGGAATCATAGATATACTTACTAAGACTGGCATTAATCCCTACATCACTCGATGGGTTGTCATCTGGCTTACTGACAGAACCCACACTGTAAAATTATCCAACTCCAAATCCAAATCCAGGCAAGTGACAAGTGGAGTACCTCAGGGTTCAGTCCTGGGGCCACTCTTGTTTGGCATCTACTTCTCTAAAGTACAGGCCAACACTAAGGGACTCTGGCTAACAAAGTTCGCATATGACTGCAAACTAGGAGCCATTATTAAATCCCCAAATGATGTGGCTATTCTACAAAAGGACTTTACAGAAACAGATGATTGGTGGCAGAGCCACGGGCTCAAGCTCAATGCCAAGAAATGTATAGTTATCCCCTTTGGGAAAAAATATGTACCTGTGAATTACCACATAGGTGGCAGTACAATAAACACCAAAAGTGTGATAAGAGACTTAGGGACACAGCTGGACAGTGGTCTCACCTTCGATAACCACATTGCCACAACAGTCAGGAAATCCTTCTATGTGGCACACCTTATTACTAAGGGCTTTTCATCCAGAAAAAAGGAGGTCATTGTCCCACTGTACTCATCCCTCATTAGACCTATTATAGAATACAATGCCCCATTTGCTATGTACCTCTCAAGACATCTGCAACAACTGGAAAGGCCACAGAAATACCTCACTAAAAGAATCATAGGCTTAAAGCAGATGCCCTATGCTGACTGTCTAAAAAAACTCCAGCTATACTCTGTTGCATATCGTCTAATCAGATGCAATCTCTGCTTAACATACAAGGCCATGTCAAACCCAGAGCTGTTGGACATGCTACACTTAAAGAAATCCAAATTCTTCAGAGCCACACCTTACAGGGCTCTAAACCTTGTCATCACAATGAACAAAACATGCTGGAGAGATAGGTTCCTGACCCAAAGACTCCCCATACTCTGGAATAGACTGCCCACATCAAGCAGACTGCTTCTTTGACCCTCTTCAGAAGGAACCTTGATGATTAGATGGGAGATAGGAAATTCACCCCAGAGATCATGTCAGTCGCCCTGCTAGACAGGGGTCCAGGGAAGTAAATATTGTGGGAAGAAATAGCCAGGGAATTGTTATGGCTAGGCTAATATAGGCTCTAGGGCTGATAGCCAAGTACCAACCTATGAACCTATGAACCTATAAGTTAGATGTACTCTTAACTGAACCATCACTTTTATATTTAACCTCATTAATAAGATTTTGATTGTTTATTTATTTATATCTTACTACTATTTTATCTAGATATTTGGGATTTACAGCATAAGATTGTAATTTCAATTTTTCCAGGTTTATGACTACCTTGTGTTTCAGAACTTCTAAGTATTTTTGATTTAACTTAGTAATTTCATTATATGCTACTTTGTTATTTGGTTTTGCATCCATTTTGTATCTTGTCTATGTTTTTTTGTAAGTCTAAAAGTTCTTTGTCCCACTCTCTCCTTTTTTTAAGATACCAAGATTTTATTCTATCATATATATAAACTTTAAAGGTGTCCAATAGTATACAATCATTCATGTCACCATTATCATTTGTTTCCATAAACATGTCTATTTCTTTCATTATCCATTCCCTAAAGTCATTTAACTTAGTTATGTAAGCAAGAATTCTCTGTATAAATCTTAAATCATCTGTATATGTAGTTAATGTAAAGTTTATAGCATTATAGTCCAAAAGTGGACAAGTCATTATAGATATGACACTTATTTTAGAGTATATATTATATGATACAAAGACCTTATCAATGTTTGTTTATGTACCAAACTGATATGAATAGTGAGTATAGAATAAGGAATAATGTTCTCTTAGACCATGTATATTTTTAAGGTTCATCTGGTTTGTAAAGTCATTTAACTTCTCGGCTTGAGATGTTAGTTTTATTTTACCATTTTAGAAGTATCATTGCCTGCTAATAGGCAGTTAAAATCACCTGTTGCTATAATTTCCCTTTTTGGATTTAAAGTAATCAGGTCCAAATATTTGTCAACATATTTAGTACTCAGTCCTGGTATCCAGTATGTATTAATCAAAGTATAATACTTCTTATTGATTTCCAAAATAATCATGTTTAGCATCCCATCTTTATCTGAAATTGTATCTATAATTCTTGGCATAGTATCAGTATTTTTACATAGAATAAGAGTGCCCCTTCTCTTAGTCTTAAAACATGAATCAGCCAGAATGGCTCTTTTTTTAATAGATGAGTTTCCTGTAAAAAGATGATCTGGGCTTTATGCATTTTGATATATTTAAGCAAACCAGCTCTTTTGACATTCCCCCAGATTTACTAAATATCCTGCATGGAGGTGCCAGTTTAGGAGCAGGATGGCAGCACGCCATGCATATTAATAAGTGCACTGTCCGAGCTCCTAGGCTTAGACGGAGCATGTACAAATGCAGGGGGCATGTCTGAGACCAGAGCTCTCAGAATAAACATGTCCCTGCAATGTAGAAAGGCAGAAAGTGGTATGTAATGAGCGAGACCACTCATAGGTGTCCACATATCCCCACCAACAGTCCCCCATGTGTAGAACAGCAACAGGACCTATAAATTAAATGAAGAAACCCTTTTATATATTTTTTTAAAAATCCGAGTACAGCTATCCATAGGTGCACGGGTGTGCCCATCGCTTAGCTACAATTAAAGCAGCTTAAAAGGCTGAAGAGGATAACAAGGAAGATATATGCAAATACAGAGATTAAGCAATTTAAAAGCCAACTGAGTATAGGAAACTGCAACTGGAAATTAGCAGTGCTTACCTCTGTGCAAACCTGTGCACAACTGCTTTAAAGTGCCTTAATCACTCTCTGTTCAACAGCCCGTTTTCTGCCCAGCAACGAAATAAACAGCCTCTGGAAGCCTCAAACCCAGGACCCTGTACACTACAGTCACAGTAGTTAACCATTAAGCCATCATAGCAGTACATAAGATTGAAGTTTCAACAAACAAATCCTCACCAATGGAAAATCAGACTGAATATGTGAAAGGAATCTATGTACAGTGTGATGTTGCATAACCTGCTACATAACATAAATATGTGAAATGGAGTACTATAGTAAGGTCAGGTGTGAGGTATTATTGTAATAAAGTGTTGAAGTCCCCAGGACTCTATACAGTGCACGTACACATGAATCAAGGATACCAGACACATATATATCATGTAATGAATAATAAATCAATGCCAAAAGGTAAATATAATGCAAATTAAATATTAAGCAATGTTAAGCATTGCACAGCTCAGCTTCGTTGGCGTAAGCAATGTGTAGGCTGGCTAACTCAATCTGCCCAGTGGTATACCCAGGTAAGCAATGCAAACATTAGGTAAGCAGGTGTGCCCATAGCTTAGCCTTTTCAAAACCGTCCAATCACAGAAAAGTGCAGGAAAATTGGGCATATTTAATTATAATTAATTATAACTGGTTGCAGCTCCATACTGTAGGCAGAATGGCTGGAGTTGGGGAAGGCACTCAATTTAGAGAGCAGCACTGTGGCACCCAGGAGTACAGATACATTGTATGGCTCCTGGTAAAACACCATGAGCAGAGTCTACTGCAGGGCCAGTACCAGGGCTCTCAGTATAAAGTGGAGGCCTGGGACAGTCTCACCTATGACCTCACCAGTGCCACTGGTATCCCCTGGACTGGTGAGCAGGTCAGGCATTACCATGCTGACCTGAAGCGACAAGGGGGGATCTCCTGGAGCAGTGGATCCAAGAATCAAGGCAGATGGCTGATGCCCCAGCACTGAGTAAGTGCTCATTCTACTACGTAGATAATGATTGCCTAGCTTGTGTATACTATGGATAGATAATGGCTAAATATCACTGTATTTCCCCAGCAGCTGCAGATGTGCGGGCTGCGAACCAGCAAGCCCATGCTGCTAGGCTGCAAAGGCTGCATTGCAAGGCAGGTTAGTAATAATCTTGCATGTACTGTCATAACAAATAAATATAACAGTTCTAGAAAGTGTTGTACCAGTATAAAAATGTATTGTGTATGGGATGTGCTGAATAAACTAGACAATATGGCAGGAAGACTATCATATAGATTGTGTGTAAATAAAGGTGTAATATCTTGTGAATAAAAGTATAACCCCTGGAGTGCTTGTGTACATTCTGCTGTCATATGTTGTTGTAGTGTTGCATTCTATAAATACTACTGTTGTATTAAGCAGTCTTACCCACACTGTTGAACACAGATAAAATGTGTAGGAAGTTCTGTATAACAATGTTGGAAATTCCAAGAGGTCAGTCATATTGTACAACTAAGAGAGACTTAGACAGAAAACACTGGAACTCTTCACACCAAATCCCTGATAGCACAGTGTACTGTGATGTTAACTATAATATTGTTACCACGCACAGCAGGGGTTTGAATCCCAGGAGTGGTAGTACATTGTATGCATAATCATACCCCACAACTGTACAGAGTTTGTGAGAATGTTCAGATAGAAAGCTATATGCATAATTAGACCCAACAACTTTATGGAATTTGCTAGAATGTTCAAATAGTAAGCTGTAAGCATAATCATAACCATCAACTGTACAGACTGTGGTAGAATGTTCAGGTAGTAAGCTGTATGCATAGTCATACCCCTCAACTGTTCTGACATGTCCAGCATGACCAGATAAATGGCCCAAATCTGCTGCCCAGTTACCTGTTCCCCTGACAAATCAGTGTGATGATCCTAGAAATGTAGGCAGCCTTTTCTGACATATAACTGATAGTCAGACCTGTACATAGTCAGAGAATGTATATGAAAACACACCTGTCATAGTAGCATCTCACCCAAAGTGTATGACAGCAATTTCAAAATAAGTCACATAACACCCTGCATCCTGTCCAAGCCAGAGTGTGTGTGTGTGTAATAGCAATAACAGAGGTATGTGTATATGGGATGATCATGGAGGGGTATAGTAATTCCAGTAGTGTTAACAAAGATTTTCTCCACAGCTATAACAAGTAAGAGGTGTAGACTGTAGTTACAACACAGTTCACTCATATACTTGTCTACAAGCATGGAATATGGGAGTATGTGTAGAAATTGTCAGGTAATGTTAACAATGATTTCCTTAACAGCTATAACAGGTAAGAGTTGTAGACTATACAGAGGACACAGTCCACGGAGATACTAATCTACAAACATACCACTGTACAAAGTAAGGACATCGGGTAGTGTAATAATACATGTAAGGGTCAGATCACTGCAATGACTAAGAATGTTGTGAAAACTACAGGGATATATTAGTTGTTAATTGACCTCTCTCTCTCAACCCCACCATATGTACAACAATAACCTAATACACACTTCAATGCATGTGCCATGTTAAAATACTCCCATATTGGTGGACTGTTGCCATCAATGACACTTGCATGCTGTTGTAATGTCCACTGTTGTCCCATATATGCATGTGTTCTGCTCGCTCTGCAACTGTTGTAAATCTGGTGTCTTGGGTTAATGGAAATACCTATGTATGCTGTTATAACTAATCCAAAAACCTGTTGACTATTACTAACTGATATCTGTCTTAAAACTGCAACACCATAGCACATATGGGAAGGCCGGTCCCAGCGGATCCATCTGTCCTACCTTAGCTGGCCATGGCACCGTGCACCATTATGTCTGGGGCCCAACCTGGGAACTCCTCCTCCATTGGCCTTGCATCACCTTTGGGTGGAACTGTCGCAGGGGATGGGGTTTTGTATATATATGTATAAATATATATATATATATATATATATATATATATATATATATATATATATATATATGTATAAATATTTAGAAATATATACATACATATAAATATATATGAACATATATAGATGCAAATGCCTACATCTACACATATATATGTCAACACCCATATGTCTACATACACAGCAAGTTACATATATGTACGCAGATATATATCTCTGTAGGTATATGCAGACATAGTTATAAATATGTAAGCAAATATATATATATATATATATACCTATATAGGTATATATGGCCATACATTTGTAGATAGCAATGGTAGATTAACAGAAACATATATGTCCACATGCACCGTTAATGGGGTTGAGAGTCCCCAAACAATATACGTCTTGTAAGAATTGGCATAACCCCCCCACAGCCAAACACATCCACCCTGCAATACACTACCAAGTGTTGCAGATCCCATAACCAGGGCCTGACATGACATGGGCACATGATGTTAACAGTACTACATCCCACCTGTATGATGTCAGGCTGGTACTCATAACATATGCAGTACAGTCTGGCTCACATAGGATATGTAATATGTGGAAGCTATCAACATCCCCAGGATACATATACACAGTCACATATATGCTATGCAAATACAGATACACACACACACACACACACACACACACACACACACACACATTATATATATATATATATATATATATATATATATATATATATATATATATATATATATACCCCCTACATACATGCTCCCAATCACCAGGCTAGCCCCCACTGACCGCACCAACTATACCCCCCGGTCTCACTATTTCACGCAGCCATTCAAGGGGTGATACCATCCAAACCAGCCCACAGCTGGTACCATCCGCACTGACAGTCTTCTGGGACACACTGCCATTCATATGCTCCTTGTCATGGGTGGCTCACTACCAGCCCCCCCTCAAGTAAACATCGCATTCCTCCCACTCCCCCATCAGGTGGCATACTCACACATTACTCTACACACACACCGATACCAAGGCATAGTAGGACTCTCTACCTGACTCCTCCATCTTCTTCCGTTCCCTTCTTTACTTACCTTTGGAGGCAAAGACTCATAAGTAATGTGTTTATATTAGAATCATCACAGCATGACTGTCATCCTTCCCGGTTCCCACAAAATTTTTTTTTTTTTTTTGCACACAATCCCTTTTTGCACACAGTCCCTTTTTGCACACAATCCCTTTTTGCACACAGTGCCTTTTTGCACACAATCCTTTTAGTATGCACGGCACCACAAGGCTATTACTGTCTGACTAATTTACCTTATGTAACTGCGATTGTAATGTTAATGAAAATGCACACAGCACCCTGCTTGTTCACACTTTACTATTGGAAAGGAACTGTTGTTAATTTAAATGGCCTGCTAGAACTAATGTATATAAAGGAAGTGAAAATGGTTGCTCATACTTATGAAACATGTCTTTCTGAAGAAGTCTTGATAATAAATAAGACAAAAGCACTAAAGTTCTACAAGAGTTGTTGGTGTGATTTACTATTTTTTTGAATGCTTTTATTGTCACGAAGTTCAGTTCTTAGTTAAAATTTCTTCTCTTCGTTCAATTTTTTGAGTGCGGTTAATTTTAGTTGTTTGTATATATATATATATATATATATATATATATATATATATATATATATATATATTTATAGATATACATGTGGCTACACATACACATAAAGAGATATGTACAGTAAGATACTCGTGTAGTAGGTGCACACAATATGGTACACCCACTATGCCTACAGTTAACATCCTAACAACTGGACACTGGATGACCCACCCATACAAATGACATTCATTGCCTGCAACATATACCCACAGAGAGGTCATAGGATAAACACCACACAAAGGTTTGCAGAAATGGAATACCTTTATTTGTGCACTATTACAGAATTACATGCCATGTCATATAGCTGTTCAGACACTGACATCCATATCAACAGAGTAATGCAACTGTGAAACAGTTATACTAATACAGTAGTCTGGAAAAGTCCACAACTTTTGCTGTCCAGACCAAGCCCTTAAAATCGTACATTAGTAAAGACAGACTGGGCCACAGGATACCACACAATCAACAGTAAATTATGCCGGTGTATAGTCCAGCAGCCTCTATCTACACTCTGTACACAATCGCTAGGTGGTAAAGACTTCAGTTGACCAAATGGGATGTAACTGTTACATAACAAGGCATAACTGACACCATCACAGGCACACTGGCAAAAAGAACAGTCTGTATGGCAGGAGGCAGTAGGCCTGCAGTAACCCACTTTATGTAAGTAATGTCAAGATAGGTGACATGTATGGTACTGTACATCCAGATACCTTAAGGCAGCTCACTCCTTATACCCCCACATGCTGTAACAGCCTAGGTTATATATGGTGCAACCCCCTCGACTCAATAATACAGGGCCATATACCACTGTTGCATACACTGGCCTCTGCAGTACATATGGGCACAAATGTATTGTGTAGGTGAAGCTCAAACATATATGGCCCTGGCCCCAGCGTATGTGTGGGGGATACAACAGCAGTGGACTGCTGGCAGGCATGGAAGTGTGGTATACGTATATGTGCATATGTATTTCTATCTGTATATGTGTAGACATTTACTGCTCTGTTTATGTATATATCTGGGTGTGTATATGCATTTCTATTTACATCTACACACCCATCTATATATGTCAATATGTACATGTGTAATTATCTATATAGATATCTGGATAATCATATGTACATATATATTCACCATATGTCCTGAAAATGGAGTGTAGCCCTACGTCAGCCCCTATAGTCCCACCTTCATAGTGCAAGGGGATGCCAGGCATGTATAGCAGGTATATTAGCAGACTATTGCTGCTGTAATAGGGATTGTCCTCACAGACATAGTGTGTGTGGGAGGTCTCATCTGCTTTTCACATGTGCGCCATTGGCTACTGACAGACATCCTAAGGACATCATAGTACAGTACCGCTGCAAGCACATAATGCTCCTGTGGACTACAGCAGAGATATTGGCCAATAGATGTGGACATTCTGACAGACTCTGTACAGTCCAGAGGTATACACAGAACCCCATAGTGCAGAACACGTGGACCAAGCCTGACAATGTGGATGTTAACAGCCATGTAGATGGGTATAACACATAACAACTGGTATACATTCGCCCCCATAGGTTATGCATTCACACACCTCTGTCTGTCCTGACACATAATACCTGCTGGTACAGAGGTGCCATGGCCACATACTACCCACTAGATATTAACATACATCTGCACAGCATCCCACCACTCTTTCTGACATACATGACTGTTGATGGAGGCCCAGCAGCAGTACATCTGAAAAGTATCTGGACATGACACCTCACTGGGTAAGTACACCATGCTGCTAGGCATGTAACAAAGCACTCTGCAGGCTACAGGCAGACTGGCTCAACACTGGCCTATATATCCGATGGGAGAATGCACATGTACCTGCATATATAGCAGGCTCTGCAGGCATGTGTCACAGCACATGTTAAGATACTCCTGTGTGAAAGTGCATAACCACTACCAATGTGAATGCTGCCACAGCCACCTATGGTAAGCTAGCATAATATTACAGTATATGGACTATCTGTTCACCACCATCATCATATGTGTCACTCACACACTAACCATACATATACTGGGCCACTACACAGTGTGGTCTGATGGCCGTCTGTGGTATGGGACATGTGTGTGCATGGCCCTACAAACATGTAAGCCAACATGGTAACATATAGTGGAGCAGCATGTAACATCAGATAGGATGGGACCTAGGATGATGACATCTACCACAATCTGTACACAGACCAAGGTACATATTAACAATACACACAATGTCGGCATTCACCATAAGTACACAGACCTCTGCACTGTACAAACAACCACAGAATGTCCAGGTCATGTCATCAAAAAAACCCTACTGTACATAACAGGTGTAGCAGTCTGATATCTCAATGGCTTGTTATCAGATATGATGACACTAATGATGGTGTACAGAACATATCCACCTCTTAATGCATGACATATGTACAAAGGTTGACAGAGTTGTCGCTGTAGGTAAGCACATACACAGGGCCAATATCAACATGTTGCTGTGATAACCACATACATTTACTAGTGTAACAGGGTTTGTTGCAACATATGTCCTATGAGGGATATGAGGTTAGTAACTGTCATGGCTTTCAACCGCTAAAGACTGCAATCCTCACATTACCTTCTGCAGTTCACAGATAGATGATCTGTGGATAACACATGAAACCAAAGGCACAACACACTGCCCAGTCTACAGATCACCCTACAGATGGGGATTCCTCATAAATATAGAACTGACATGGCAGGTATTAAAACATGTAGGACAGCTATATCCACACACACACACACACACACACACACACACACACACACACACACACACACACACACACACACACACACACTGTTAAACCAAAATTACTCCAAATGCAGTATAGCAGCACTTATAGTCTGTAGTCAGGTCATGCAAACCACCTCCTGTGTGTTGCCCTGTATCTGCAGTATATGTTGTTAGAGGTAAATCCCCAATCCATCTGAGATGCTGTTTGCCAAACAACAGATCTAGTTCCTGCTCACAGTGAATGAAAAGGCCCAACACCAACATGATGTTCCTAGATATTGTAGTGTGTTTCCATACACTTGGCTATGGGAATGTTACCACAGCTGTTCCATATGCAATCAGCTAGGGGAGGGCTGTAATGTGTGCAGAGTCCATCAACTGATCATGAGCATCACTTACAATGCACATGCTGCTGCCTAAGAAAAGCAGGTGTAGGTCTCCACATCCACCAGTGAGGGTGTGAGAGAGGCAGACAGAGGCACTGACATGTGAGGGAGGGGTGGGAGAGTAAAACCTAAGCATGTTTGTGTCACACAGTTAGCAGCACAGGGTATCAAACCCTTGACCGCTATGTAGTGCTATCACAGTCCTATGTGAGTTATTGGATGTGCCACATAGGTTACCTGTTGTGGAGTCCTCAGAACATATATGTGATGGTGAGTGACATTTGCAACAGGGATATGGTAGCTATATGGTAGATGAAGTAGACGTGCCTGTCTGCATGAACAGATGCCAGCATCAACACAGCCACACTCTCACAGGGACACACACATTGGCACACTTGGCAGGGCCTGGGATACAGCTCATCACAAGTGAGATTGCCACAGCACATTAGTGTGCAGATATCACATGCACCACACAGGTCATGCAGAGATTATATGGGCAAAAGGTATGGGGAGGTGTCTGGCATCAGACAGCATGCTTCAGTATGCCCATGGGGGTTGTAGTGAGTGTGGATGTGATCATACGCATCATACAACACACATACAAACACACAGGGTGTCAGTACTGATATGCATGGGTGCATTTATGCATGGGTATGTGGTGGTCAACTGTGCCAGATGGCTACACAAGGCTAGGAGATGGGTACAACTTTGCATCAGTCCACATGACAATGGTCTGCATTGTGGCTCAAGGCTGTGGTTTCTGCATTTGCCCACACAGGTGGGTATTGTATCCACCATCCAGTCACCTGGGTGACTATTGCATGTGGCCAATGCTGTGCATCGCTTGCCATGTATGTGTTCCATTGTCCATGACATGGACAGTGTCTGGGATATGCACATCTCCCACATGCATGTACACTGACATGCGGAACTGTACCTGGGGTGTCAGGCCCATGTTGTGTGCACAGATTATCATCAGATGTGCCAGTCTTAGCCACCTGTGACAGGAACTGGTAATTGACAGCAGGTTATCCCTACAGCTACATTGATAGCATGCTAATGACATTCCCTGGTGTCAGTGGCATTTGTCCATACAGGGCATGTTTTCAGGCATGATATGTCCTTTGTGGATCACATGTGATAGCACCACAGGTGTTGTAGGTATCCAGTGGGGAACATGGGGAAGGTGCACTGTCTGCATGTATGTGCCTATTGGACAGATGGACAGAGTGCCATGCCCTCTGTAGGCCACTGCATTCACTCCATAGTTACTATCAGTCGCCAATATGCAGTGTACTGCACACATATTGGCTGTTGCCTCGGCATGTGTGTGTGCGTGTATGAGACATGGGTTGAGAGTGTGCTCTGGTCAATACTGAGGTTGCTAACTGAGGTTGCCTGGCCTTGATGTCACATATATGGGTATGGATTTGTACCCCAGCCTCTTGGCTATTTCACATCTGTTATCCCTGTACAGTGGACATTGTGATATATACTAGGGCCACCATATAAGAAATTTGCAAAACCCACTCTACATTGGGCCCAGGTGTCACACATTCACACCCACCTCCACACAGTATACAAGCTACACACACACCTCCACACAGGACATGAGTCACACACACACACACACACACACACACACACACACACACACACACACACACAACACACACACCTGTTATGTCTGGGAATAGAAGTCCTAGCTAACTAGTTTATTACATTACAGCACTACGCAGTTATAGTATGCACCATGGAGATTATTGGAGTACTCTTTCCAGAAAGGTGTATATCACATTGGCTGACATCAGCAGGATTGCCAAAGTAGAGCATTTGACATGCACTGAGTGTGACTAGCCTAAAATGCATTGCTCCCTACACAGATATTGAAACACACACAAAACATCCACAACCGACTTGTGTGGGTATAGAACCCCTAACAGAGGTCTATATCACACTATAACATGGATCTGTTATAGGACACACCGCAAGGAATTACTAAAGAATCCCTTCCCCAAAGGTGCATATCACATTGACTGACATCAGCAAGATTACCAAAGTAGAGCATTTGACATATACTGAGTATGACTAACCTAAAATGCATTGCTCCCTACAACAGCATTGGAACACACACAAAACATCCACAGGTGACTTGAGTGGGTATAGAACCCTAACAGAAGTCTATATCACACTACAGCATGGAGCTGTTATAGGACGCACCACAGGGATTACTGGATAACTCCTTTCCCAAAGGTGTATTTTACAATGAATGACATCATCAGGATTGGAAAAGTAGGGCATTTGAAATGTACTAAGTGTGACTAGCGTCTAATGCATTGTTCCCTACACAGACATTGAAACACACACAAAACATCCATAACTGCCATGGGTGAGAATAGAACCCTGCCAGACTTCTAAATCACACTACAATAGTTTGCAGTTATGGCATGTGCTATGGAGATTACTGAGCTACAACCTTCCCAGAGGTGTATTTCTGGGTGGATGACATCAGCAGCCTTGCCAGTGTTGAGCATTTGACTTGTAAGGAGTGTGACCACCCTAAAAAGCATTGTTCCCTACACAGACAGAGTCAGACATATACAATCACTTGCCATGTCTAGGATTAGAACACTTACCTAGCTACATTATCACACTACAGCAGTATGCAGTTACAGGACACACTATGGAGATTAATGGGCTACAACCTTTCCAGAGGTGTATTTCTAGGTGGATGACATCAGCAGCCTTACCAAAGTAGAGCATTGTAGGAGGTGTGCCTACCCTAAACAGCATTGCCTTCTACACAGAGATAGTCAGAAAGACACACATAGCTGCCAAGGCTGGGGTTAGAACTCCTACATAACTAGTTTGTCACACTACAGCAGTACACACTTACAGCATGCACTACGAAGACCACTGGGATACAACCTTCCCAGGGATGTATTTCTGGGTGGATGACATCAGTGGCCTTACCAAAGTAGAGCATTTCAATTGTAGGGAGTGTGACTACCCTAAAAAAAATTGCTCTGTATGCAGTACGAAGACAGAGTCAGACAGACATACACACACAGTTGCCATGGCTGGGGTTAGAACTCTTACCTAACTAGTTTATTACACTACAGCAGTATGCAGTTATGGGACATGCCACAAGGATTACGGGGATACAACTCTCCTAAAGGTGTATTCAGCAGTGGATGACCTCAGCAGGTTTGTCATAGTGGGGCTATGGGGAGGGCAGTGTGTGTGCATGGGCCATAACCCATTCATCTAGGGGTTGACACGCCACATGTGGGCACAACCTGGGTCATATTTCACAGGTACGTGTATACAGCTGCTAGATGACTACTTCCTTGAACAGTCATATTGCACAGCTGGCACATGCACCACATACTCTGTAATGCTGACAGATACCGGTGGCTAGTATCTGCAGTGAGTGACATCTGACCCTCGTGTGGTTGTGGCCCATTGCCTGTGTGCTAGGTGGTACAGGCCTGGATGGCTCCTTGTCAGTCACCCTCTTCCACACATCTATGTATGTCTACCTTTGGCTTATTATAGTGTGTTGTTCTTACATATATGCCTGTATTCCTATCAACAGTGTGTGCAAAGCATGAGTGGTGCATACTGAGAAGTGTCTGCAGTAACATCTGCACCTGCCAGACATGTCTGGTACACTGGTGTTTGTAGACATGGCCTTCATGTGTGTGAGCATGCCCAGTATGACCTTTCAGTAAGTTGTTGAGTGACATTGCCTTCATTTCTCTAAGTGTGTGGGCGTGCCCAGTATGGCCATCAGTATTGAATGTGTGGATCAAGTCCAGGTAATTTGTACTGCAGTGCTGACCTTTGTGTTGTACACCTACAGATAGCATGCTGTCTCTGCAGGGTATATGTCGATTATTTGGCATGGACTGTTACTACATTTCTGCATTTCTGCATTTCTACATTTCTACATATCTAGACAGGATTGTTGGGCGGTGCACACTTGACTGTTACTATATTTCTACGTAGAATGGGGAGGCACACCTAACTATTTCTACATTTCTGTACAGGATTGGGGGGGCACACCTGACTGTTACTACATTTCTATGTAGGATGGGGGGCACACCTGACGATTTCTACATTTCTACACAGGATTGTGGGGGGGGGGCACACCTCACTGCTACTATATTTCTACGTAGGATATGGGGGGCAGACCTGACTATTTCTACATTTCTACACAGGATTGGGGAGCACACCTGACTGTGACTACATTTCTATATAGGATGGCGGGGCACACCTGACACTTGTACACATTTGCTAGGACTGTACTGTTATGTCGGTTACTCCATTTCAGTCTGTTGTCTTACATATCGTGCTGACTAGAGGCATACCAGTGTACTACAGATCTTTGCTTTTAACTAACTACATATTAGTTTCTGACTTTCTACCCCTCAGAACTGACATCCCACTGCCTGACCTGCTGTAGTCTGTGTAGGCCTGGGGGGAGTTTACCCATAGGCCTCATTCAGAGGCTATAGCACAACTTTTGTTTGTGTTTGTGTACACCTGTCCTGCTGGCTGTGACTGTTGTTGGGTATGTGACCCCCCCCCCCGACTGGCATGTGTGAGTCACTTACCCTGTGGGAGTCCCAGTACTGAGGGTGGTGCTGCAGGGCTACCTATGTCAAATGCACATAGTACACACCCTACACATGGTTAGGCACAGGTAGTGCAATGTTTGGCATCCCTTTTACTGTATGTGAGAGTCAGCAAGAGGTGTTATTCCCTGGGTCCCTCCTGTGTCACTGTATGTGCTATGCATTGCCTCTTTGCCAAGGTCAGGGCATACTGGGCATGCCTCCTTCTGCCTACTGGGGCAAGCTCAGGTTGTTCCTCTTCCGAGTCACTCTGTGCCTGTGTAGGCCTTGGCAATGGTGGGGGGCTGTGTAGCCCTGCCCCGTGCAGTTCCTGCTGCAGCTCTTTCTGCAGGATCATATTGTGTAGCATGGCACATAAAAGGACAATTTGGGTACATGTAGCTGGTGAGTACTGCAAGGCTGCACCAGATGTGTCCAGGTACCGGAACTGTGACTTGA
Organism: Protopterus annectens; assembly: GCF_019279795.1. Taxonomy (NCBI): domain Eukaryota; kingdom Metazoa; phylum Chordata; order Ceratodontiformes; family Protopteridae; genus Protopterus; species Protopterus annectens. Next base: position 245,545,819 of record NC_056725.1, on the reverse strand, counting down.
ACATCCCAAGCACACGCTCTACTATAATTCTGGTCTGTATGTGTGCCTCATTATGGAGTTCTTGTTCAGATGTATGGGCATTTCTGATGGGTGTCATCAGCCATGGCTCCAGTGCTTATCCAGCATCCCCCACTAGGTGACCGGGAGGGATGTCCCCATTGGCAAATCTCTGGTACAGCTGTGTCATATGCCAGATGTGGGAATTGTGATAGCTTCCAGGGCAGCCAGCACACATGTTCATTATTATGCCCTGGGCATCACACACAACCTGGCAGTTGAAGGAGGGGAAGCCCCTGTGGCTGATGTAGACCCTTCCCCGCTCACCGGGTGGTGCTTTGATGCATATGTGAGTGCAGTCAATAGCACCCACTACCTCAGGGTATTCTGCTATTTGGTGGAACAGTTGCATACTGCTGGCCAACGCCTCATGGGTGTTGGGGAAATATACATGCTCACAGACATGTGCTGACATGGCATCCAGGAACTGGTGGAGTATCCTGGATGCTGATGCTTGTGAAATCCCCATCATAACCCCAGTTGGCCTTTGGAAGGTACCTGTAGCTAGTATTCTTAGGCCTACACATACCTTGGTATCCACTGGGATGAGTTCCCCTCTGTTAGTTCTGTGTGTCAGGCGTGGCCAGCACATCTCAACTATTTGCTGTAGGAGGTCCCTGCCCACCCTATAGCACTCCCCTATCTCCAGCTCATGTAGCCCCTGGTAGGTTACCCTGGGTCTGTACATTCTTCTCCCTCTCCTCACTGTGGATTGGTGGCCAGCATTCATATCCTCACCACCCTCAGCCTCTTCCACAAGTTGTTGTATGATAACTATTGCAGCCCCTATCATTTTACTGTACTGAGTGTTAAAAGTTGCCCGCTTGTTTACACTATTGGTGTAGAGTGTGGGATAAACCAGAAGGGAAGGTGTTTACATAGTTTATAGTAGTGTTCTTGGCTGGGCTGCTCTGCTGCCTGTGTAATTGGCTGATTCTGATACATTTCACCTGCCAGTTAACCTAGTTCTCCTTTACTACCTTCCTACTGCTGTTTTCCCTTTCCATTGCCTTCCTGCTTAAGCCCATGTGTGCACAGCACAGAGTGCTGAAATGTGCACACTGCTGCTTTTTCCTTATTTAACCTCTTTTTTCTACCTGTAAAACCCAGTGCGCAGCATGCACACCCACTTAGGCTTTGTACAGAGTGTTAAGCAGGTTTAGACACACCCCTAGCTTAGCTGTGCTAAGCTAGGAGCAATCCCGAGCCACAGGGCTCCAAGCCACTAACAGTATGCCTGACACCCCCCCATAATGTCACCTAACTCCTAGGCTTGCCAAACTATTCCTACTCTTACACTGTTGGGACCTAACTCCCATGCTGGGAAAAATTGGGATTCACTATCTTTCCCCTCATTTGCATAGGATTGCCTGCTAATGCATAGTTACATGCCTCACACTGAGCCTCCCCCTTAGCAACCACTACTCATTGGCCAGGTTGTTGTCTGCCTACCATTTACTTGCATGGCAGAATAGTGATTTTAGTTAGACTCATAATGTTAGGTTTATTTTATTACTTCCCCCCTCTATCCTGTTTGCACACCACTGCCCTATGTTTAAACAGCAGCGATTGGCTAAAAAAAAATAAAAGTTGATTTTTGTATTTTTTTTTGTTTTCAATGCCAATGGCCTTACACTTGGCCATTGGCAAGCTTACTACATAATATGCGGCCTTTATGTGGGGCTGTCACAGCCCCGTTTTGAATTTTGCAGAAATGTACTCAGTTACTGAGTACATTTCTGCAGATAGCACTAGTCCTGCATGGACTGTTGCAAGCTTCCTGGAATGCAAAATCACCTCAATTGCATAGATTTCTCCTGCATACCAGGGCATAGTCCGTGCAGGATTAGTGAAGGAGTGCTCGTGCATGCCCCTGCAGGCTGTTCCTGGATCGCGCGGCAAACATATTGCCTGCTTGAGCTCCTGCACCGATCTTGCACTCCGTGCAAGCTTTTGAGAATCTGGGGGATTATTGTTCAAACCATTAATATTTAATAATAAACATTTATAAGCCATTGACTAAAATGTGTATGTTATTACTAACTGAAAGACCTTTCTTCCCTGCTGACTTGAAATCTACTGAAAACTAACTTATCATGGATGCATAACGTGTATTAAGCGCTACTTTCAAAAATCCCAAACTATTTACAAACACATACATGAATAATAAAGTTTCTGGTTTAGTTATAAACATAACTAAACCATCCACCCACCACCTTTCCAATAGCAAACAACACAAATTATCCATCTCTGTTTAGAATATAGTATAAAATCAAAAAAGAAAATTATTATGAAAGCAACTAAAGAAATCTGAATCCATGAAATATACATTAGAATGGGAATGTCCAATATATCTGAAGGTAAATGAATATGTCACATATGATAATAGCACCTCTAATATGTAGATAAGCCAGAAATACACATCAGATCAAAGTATGCACAAACATTAGAAGCTGAAGGTTAAGAAGATTGTCATTATTTCCAAGACTTTTCAAGAAACATCAGATAATTTAACCATTTTGTCAGTCATCTAACATTTTTCATTTAAGGATCTGTTGAATATATATATATATATATATATATATATATATATATATATATATATACATATATATATGTATATATATATATATATATATATATATATATATATATATATATATATATATAAACTTATTACAACATAACTATTACATTTTGCAATTATACACATATTACTCATATGTATTAACAATATCTATGTTGCTGTCTTTCATCAGGAAGGGGGGAGAGACAGAGAGAAAATAAGGGGGGCCTCACAACTTTCTGTTTAGTTACTAAAGGTTTAGTTATATAACATAAGTCTGATGTGTAATATGCATAATGAGTTTTCTAATGCAGCTCCTACTTCACCTCATGTCATTTAGTTACTAATAGTGTCATCAAATCTGCAGAATGTATGCATCTATAAGAGAACATAGGCACTTTCAAAGGAGTTAAACTCGTTTATCAGAACTAATTATTTACCATTTAAAGTATCTAGTGAAGGATTACAGAATTTCAAGAGAAATGAATTCTAAGTAAAACCATTTAACAAGTTCAAAATGTCAAATTATATCATCACTCTTGTTTCCTCAAGCTGCAGCTTCATAAACTTATTAAAAAGCATCTAAATAGGCTCATGCACAACAGAAGTTGTCTCTAGTGAGGAAAAAAGCATTTTCGGTGGGAAATTCAGATCTTGAAGCTTTTAGAATTTACAGAAAGCAAAAAAAAAAAAAAAAACACTCAAGCTGCCTTGTATGTCATGAATCTCCACAATGAGAACAGTCACACAGACCACCAGTTTCCTCACAAAACATCAGCATCATGAAAAAAATAACCCTTTCATATAAAAACAGCTATTTAGAAGTAAGAACACCTGTCTCAAATCAGAAATCATATTACATTTCAGTCATTGACCCACCAGTTAAACAGGCCAGAGAGAGAGAAAAAAAAGGAACCTAGTATATATATATATATATATATATATATATATATATATATATATATATAAAACATATTTATCAATCTATAAAACACCATTAATGTACTGTATTAATGTTTAAATGTATTTAAACAAAGAGTCTAAAACTTCTAGTTAGAAACATTAATCAGAAACACCTTGTTCCCCCACCACTGACCCACTAGAAAAAAATGCACTTTGGTATTAAGTCAGATTATACTATTACTGAAGAATTAAAAGACATACACGGATTCAAAGATGGCTGCCATTCTGTAAACAGTGCTGACCTGCAGCTCCTCAATAAACCTGAGAAAAATCTGTAACCTGAGTCGATACCAAGAGGTTTGAACGTCAAATTAAAGTAAAAAAAGATGCATCTACACTTAATTAATCTATAACCAGGAAAAAAAGTGAAAAAAAAGTCTTTATCTATCAGGATTCCAAGTGATTAGCTAGCTCTGAAGAGAGAAATAAACAAAGGACTGTCTGCATTCTTCATTTTACCTGTCAGCTTGGGGAAAGGAAAATGTCTCAAGAAGGAAAAAGCATGGAAACAACTACTACCAAAACAAAGCTGTCGGAATTACAGTCACCAGTAAAGGATGGGAGTGCAAAAAAACAAAGAATTACTAGACAGCAGGAACAACAGAAACCAGAGACTAGATCTAAAACTGATCAGCCACTGAACATGGATGATATCAAGCATGCTTTATTGCCTATACAAGAAGCTTTAAAGGACCTGACTACTCAAATACAAACTTTTGGAGTTTTATGTAATCAGTTGCTGCAGAGAATGGACAAAACAGAGGCTAGAATTTCAGAAACCGAGGACAAAATAGACTTGCTGGAGAAGAAAACAAAGGTACATGATGTGGAGTTACAAGCCATGCAAAGCAAACTTATTGATTTAGAAGCGAGGTCTAGAAGAAATAATATTATTATTAGAGGGATCCCTGAAAACATTCAGTATGCAGAGCTAATTCAAACTATAACACAAATACTTGAAGTTTTGTTAAATGATGCTGATGGAGTGAAACAAATTGTTATCGAAAGGGCACACAGAGCACTGAGAGAGGTACAAGCTTCTAATATGCCTAGACCTGTACATGCTAACATATTGAACTTTCAAGATGTTAGCAAAATACTTTTTACTGCAAAAAAGAATGGTGGCTTTGTTATGTGGAAAAATAGTAAAATATTTCTGGCTCAGGATTTACCACTGCAAGTAAGGCAAGCTAGGCAGTCTTTATCTGCATACTGTAAATTTCTGATTGACAAGCAAATTAAATTCCAGATGAAATATCCTAATGTGCTTACATTTATGGTGGATGGGATTAAATATTCTGTTTCTACTAAAAACGAGGCAAAGGGAGTGTTTCTGAAGGTTTTTAAAGTTTTACCTGCATCAGAGGGCTGAAAGAAACTTCCGTTGAGACTGGCATGCTCCTGAGGTCAGATCCAGTATCTACTATACTTCGAGGCTTAGGTAATCCTTTGTTCCCTGCTTAAGTCATTTGGGCCTCTGTAAAAGCAATAAAACTGTTTGTTTGCGATAATCCGAGGGTCTGCTGGCCGTTTTCCGAACTTTTATGACCTCTATGAACTTTTTTCGTCGAGTGGTAAACAGGAAATCTCTTGAATACAACTGAGAGTGTGGATTTCGATGTAACACTTCCTGTGGTCCGCTGGCGTCCCCGTCATGAGTATTACTGATGGTTTCCTGGTTTGAGAAGCTGAAAAGAACTGACATAGTGGGTTAATGTTTTTTTTTTTTTAACAAGTAAATAACATTAGAATATGTACGTGAAGCATATAATAACATCTGTTTTTCCTGTTTTTTTTTTTTCCTCTTATGTTTATAGTGTTGAACCAAATTATATTTTTACAATATCTGCAGTGGGTGCAAGGTATAGCACTATATATATATGAATATAAATAGGTACATAGTGGCTATTGGGTGGTGTTAATTAGACAACTAACGTCAGTATAGTTAGGAACTAAAGCATGCAATTGCAAAACTTGATAATTGGTGGTTGCAGGCACTGTGAATGGTACAGAATTATAATGTGGGATGCATTTATTTTTTTCTGTCTTTGTTTCTTTTTCTTTTTTTTTCTTTTTGTTTGTTTCTTTTTTCTTTCTTTCTCTCTCTCAATAAAAGTGGTATATAAATAATGATTGTACCAAAAGAGGTATTTGGGGTAGGTATAAGTAGCTAGTTAATATATTATTTTTTTTTTCTTTAAATGGTAATAATACCTTGCAATAGAGATTTGCTTCATTAATAGTTGGAACATAAGCTGTAGAGCAATAGCAGTGTTTGTTAGGGAATGTTTAGTTTAGACTTTGTAGTAGCTAAGTTAGAATATATAGGTTGTAAGTTTAGGAAATGTTTTAAGTTTTATTACATGAAGCTTTTAAATATGTTTGTGTTTTTAACCTTGTTCATGTTTTTTTGCATACCAGACCTATAAGTCCTGGTCCAGGGGTAAAGTGGATAGGCACTGGCTGGGGACGGGATGTAGGAAATGCTTCCAGATTATGTTTAGTATGCAGTTAATACATATCCATTGGATAATTTCCCTTTTATACTATTATTTGATAATTAGACCTGTCAATGTGGGAATTAGACTCATGGAACGTTAAAGGGCTCCAGAACTTGAAGAAGAGGAAGCTGTTACTACACATATTGCTACAGGACAAAGCACTGTTTGCATTTTTACAAGAAACACACTTGTTAAATGATCAGTGGGATGATATTAGGAAAAATAACTGGATTAGAGCGGTAGTGGCATCAGAAGGTAAGACAAACAGTGCTCAAGTAGCTATAAATATTAAAACTCAATACAAAGACAATATTTTAGACTCTAAAGTGGATCAAAATGGGTGATGGTGTTATGTTATTTTATTGGATAATGCGTTTGATAAACCTCTTTTACTTTTGAATATATATGCACCATGTAATGACCAACAAAGCTTCATAACATCATTATATCCAATCTTAACACAGTATGATGGTTATTATTTTATTGTGGGTGGGGATTGGAATACCTATCAAAATCCAAAGTTGGATAGGTCTTGTCCACAAAGAGCATTTAATAAGCAGGTTGGGATAGCATTAAATGACTTCAAGGAAGATTTTCAAATATATGACCCCTTTTGTTATGCACATAATATTAATAATGCAATTAAGTATACCTTCTATTCACCATGCCACAAAATGTGGTCTAGGATAGATTTTTTTCTTGATATCCAAAGCATTAATTAATTTGGAACCAGTAGTGGTTATACATACTTGATATCTATCGGATCACTCAAAAATTTCGTTAAGGTTTTCTAAAGATTTAAAAGCTACAAGAATGCATAGAGGTTATAACTGGTCACTTAATCCAAATCTGTTAAATAAAAAGGATATAATAGATGGAATTGTAAAATATCTGAAAGGTTTAACTGATAGGATGAAGCTTCAGGAACATACTCCTGATATTGAATGGGCAGCAGCTAAATCTCAAATTAGAGGATTTCTTTTGCAAAAAGCCTCATATTATAAGAAAAGGCAAAACAATGATATTCAAAAATTAGAAACAAAAGTGAAGCTACTCGAGAAAGAACTGATTCAGAATTTTAATGTTCAAACAGAGAAGGAAATGTTGAAATACCAAAGGGATCTCTTCTTGCTGCATAATAGTAGAGTAAAACTTCAGGAGCATAGGTGTTTAGTGAAATATGCCAATAATGTTCAAATACCATCAAAAGCATTGGCAAGGATTATAAATCAATCGAAAACAACAGTACATATTTCGGAAATACAATGCAATAACACAGTATATTCTAAAACTGAGGATATTATTGATATTTTCGAAAAAATCTATACCAAGGTTTATGAGGGTCAAATTGATAGATCTATACATAAACAGAATAAAAGATTCTTGCAAAAAATTAATTTTCCAAAATTAGAAGAGAGACTGCAAGGTGATCTGATTAAACCTATATCTTCAGAGGAAATAGTATATGTAATTCAACATATGAAAGTACATAAGTCACCAGGTCCTGATGGTTTGACAGTTGAATTTTATAAAGAGTTTGCTGATAGTTTTGGTAAAATATTGTCTCATGTATTTAACTACATAATCAGAAATAAAATTAGTGACCCTCACCTTAATGCGTCAAAAACAATCTTTATACATAAAGCTAATTCAGACCCCCAAAGCCCGGATAATTATAGGACAATAGCGTTAATAAATGTGGATATGAAAATTCTCACTACCATTATAGCATGTAGATTAAAAAAGATTATGATCCATTTAATTTCTAAGGAACAGGCTGGATTTATGGCAACTAGACAAACTAGTGATAACGCACTTACACTACATAATATGATGATGTATGCTAAACAAAACAATTCTAATATTTATGCCCTTATAATAGATGCTCAGAAAGCATTTGATAGAGTGGATATAAACTTTTTGTTTGATGTGTTGCCTTATTTCAATATGCCACAGGAATTTATTCAGATACTACAAATATTATATAGTAATCCTATACTACGTTATATATTAATAGGAGTTATTCTAAAAGAATACAGATTAAAAATGGTACACGGCAGGGTTGCCCTTTGTCCCCATTATTGTTTAACCTTTATTTAGAACCTCTATTTTTATATATTAAGCAAAATTTGTATCATAATGCACCAATACTTTATAGGAATAAATTAGTAATGTCGGCATTTGCTGATGATCTTATTATTTATTGTACAACCCCAATTTCTGATAGTGAAAAGATATTAAATGTTATAAACGAATTTTCAGAAGTCTCTAATTATAAAATTAATTTGGAGAAAACTAATATTTTCCCGTTAAGAACCCTTAAACCTTTTTCATTAATGTCCCTGTTGGGGAAGATATCATGTAAAGAAAATATCAAATATTTGGGTATTAGCTTCTCTATGGATAATAAGGACTTTTATAGTAATAATATTAAACGAGTATGGGAACTAATAGTAGCTGATTATGGCAGATGGAGGAATTTAAGACTACCAGCATTGGCAAAAGTATCAATAGTGAAAATGAATATATTACCACGAATGTTATATATCTTTAGGTCTGCTCAAGTATCAATTACAAAGACAGTTTTTAAACAAATTCATAAAGATCTAGCTAAATTTATTTGGGAGCCAAAGAAAACTAGAATATCGTATGAGAAATTAATGACCCCGAAGAGTAGAGGAGGACTTGAATTACCGAATTTTGAAGTATACTATTTAATTGTGAATGCCAACAGGTGTTTAAGAATTGCTAATTATGAGGTAATTAATACAAAGTGGATACCAACTTGGGTGGTCTTGAATTACAAGCATATTCTAGATTGGAACATAAATCCTAAAGCTTTACCCTTTTTGGACAAAAGTAGTTTGATAAAGTATGGGATTATGGACCACTTAAAAACATATGTGTCATCTTTGCAAAATGTATTCCAATCAGTAGACTTGTTGCAATATATGATGGTTTTTCAGCCTTTCCATAGGAATCCCAATTTTAAACTAAATAATCAGTTGATTGATCTTAGTAAATTCACATTAATAGTTAATTTGACTCTGATTGATGTTTTTAATAAATTTCATTTATCGGCTTCGCAAGTTAGGCAGGAATTGAATCTTCCTAAGAGTTATACGGTTGTCATGAGACAAATCAGAGAACTTGCTCTGAGTCATTTTGAAAACTTTAAACCGGTAGTTGGAATTGTGGATAAATGCTCTGAATTGTGTCAGGCTCTCCAACAGGAGGTCAAATTTATAACAACAACAAATAAATTAATTAAAGATTTAAAATTCCAGGATAAAATTCTATTGTCAGGGTATTGGGTAAACAAAATGACAGTAGCAGATAATCAGGTATTAAAAGCAATTGATTTAACAATAAAATCGGTCTCTTTTCAAAAGTTGATCTATACACAGTTGATGATTTGGAATAATGCTTATTATACTCGTCTTAGGTTACATAAATTTAATCCTAGGAATTCTCCAACTTGTCCATATTGCACAAATCAAACAGTGGATCTTCTTCATATGTTCTGGAGCTGCAAGTGTATATATAAACTTTGGAACTCTCTTAGAACACAACTACAAAATATGGGTTATCAAAGTTCAACGTTATCATGGGAATTTATGATTCTACACGTTCCTCCAAGGGAGCTCTCTAGGTCACAAACTATAATATGTATGAATATTTTTTTGCTGATGAAGTTATATATAGCTACAAATTGGTTACAACCAGATAAGACATCATGGGATAATTTCAAGCTTGTGGCTATAAAGCATATATTAGCACATAAATTACTTCTGAAGCAAAGTAACAAAAATATTAATAACCCGAAAATATGGGAAAAGGTTTTTAACATTATATTAGCATAATACTGTTATTAGGAATATATTAAAATTTGGATGTATATGTGGAGGAAACAATGTTTTGAAAATATGTATGATATGTATGGACGCAAAGTACTTCTACAAATGTTTTGGCTTTGTTTTTTTTTTCCCTGGTGTCTTCTTTTTTGGAATAATGATGATTTTATATGGAAGCATTTCATGTAGATATTGTATATAGTTTTGATAGTAATAGTATTGAATTATGTGTGTGATTTTATTGCATTTTGAAAATATATATCAATAAAAATTTATTATGGAAAAAAAAAGAAGACATACACAATTTGTAGTTATTTTAAAGGGAAAAGTATGTAAAGTACTTATAATGGGGAAAAGAAAGAAAAGGAACATTGGTAAGAAAAAAGAATAGGAAGAAAGAAGAGACAGAGAGAGAAAATGTTATTTAAATACTTAGTACTATATGTAATTAGAAGAAGTAGATATAGAAAGGAAAAGAAAAAACCTCAGCACTGAAATAAATAGGACATGCTGGAGGGACAGATTCATAACCCAGAGGCTCCCTTCACTCTGGAATAAAATCCCAATCCAGGTTAGGCAGAGTCCCTCATTGACTCTCTTCAAGAGGAATCTTGATGAGTGGATGGGAGATTGTAGGTTTACCCCGGGTATCACTTCTGTGTCACTGTTAGACAGAGGCACAGTATACTAACCTCGAAAAAGGGCATAGCAAAATAAATTTAAAATGGGTGGCGAAAGCCAAACACATTCTGGCTAGGCTTATAAATGCCCTAGGGCAGATAGCCTAGTATGAACCTATGAACCTATGAATAATAAAAATGATTTACATTACCTTACAGCATAGAGACTTTCCAGAATCAAATATATTATGATTCATAAAACAAAGCATTCAAAGGAATTTATTCATTTGTCATTTAGTTTCTTAGCTTTGTTTGCTCCTTCCTTCACAGTCCATCCATTTTTTGTTGCCTGTCTCTTCAAACTCTGAAATGAGCATTCCATTTCTTCTATGTCCAACAGTATTTCTTCTTTTGGATAAATTTTACCACTTCTTGTAGGGAATCAAAGATCTTCACTCCTTCTGGCAACATGATTTTATTCTTGCAGGAAAAATAATTTGAGCTTTAATATTGGCTTTTTTCAAGGACTTAATTAGAGGAACACACTCCTTTCTTCTGTATATTACTGTAGAAGTGTAGTCATTGTCAAAATGAATAACTTTTTCACCCATCTTGATAGGTGAATTAGTCCAAGCTGATTCCAACACCAATCTTGCAAGGAAAGAAAGCTAGCTATTATAGACCTGGGGTTAGATGAACAAATAGATGAAGCTGGATTTGACAGGGACTGATGAGCCTTCTCAATTCCACAAAAGAGGGATTCAGGCATGTTTAGTGCTGATGAAAACCACTTATTGAGGAACTGAATCATGTTAACACCCTCTTCTTTCTCAGGAATTCCATATATTCTTATATTATTCCTCCTTGATCTACTTTCAAGGTCTTCCAGTTTCTCAATCAGCCTGGTGTTGTGTTTCAGAAGAAATTCATTGTGATTTTCATTTTCTGTCACTCTAGTATCTAGGTCAGTTATTGTTTCCTCTAAGGAAAGAATCTGTTTGATTGTTTTTTACTATTCCATTTAGAAGTCCCAGTTGTTTACTGCATTCTTGTTTGATAATATCCATTTTGTTTTTGAATTTGTCCATTTTTAGTGACAGTTCTTGGATGTTTGTTGTTATAAGATGTAGTTCTTTCTTCACTGCACTCTCCTGGTGTGGGTTCTTCACGTTGCTCATGTTTTAGTGACAGTTCTTGGATGTTTGTTATTATAAGATGTAGGTCTTTCTTCACTGCACTCTCCTGGTGTGGGTTCTTCACGTTGCTCATGTTTTTAGTGACAGTTCTTGGATGTTGGTTATTATAAGATGTAGTTCTTTCTTCACTGCACTCTCCTGGTGTGGGTTCTTCACGTTGCTCATGTTTTTAGTGACAGTTCTTGGATGTTTGTTATTATAAGATGTAGTTCTTTCTTCACTGCACTCTCCTGGTGTGGGTTCTTCAGTTGCTCATGTTTTTAGTGACAGTTCTTGGATGTTTGTTATTATAAGATGTAGTTCTTTCTTCACTGCACTCTCCTGGTGTGGGTTCTTCACGTTGCTCATGTTTTAGTGACAGTTCTTGGATGTTTGTTATTATAAGATGTAGTTCTTTCTTCACTGCACTCTCCTGGTGTGGGTTCTTCACGTTGCTCATGTTTTTAGTGACAGTTCTTGGATGTTTGTTATTATAAGATGTAGTTCTTTCTTCACTGCACTCTCCTGGTGTGGGTTCTTCACGTTGCTCATGTTTTAGTGACAGTTCTTGGATGTTTGTTATTATAAGATGTAGTTCTTTCTTCACTGCACTCTCCTGGTGTGGGTTCTTCACGTTGCTCATGTTTTTAGTGACAGTTCTTGGATGTTTGTTATTATAAGATGTAGTTCTTTCTTCACTGCACTCTCCTGGTGTGGGTTCTTCACGTTGCTCATGTTTTTAGTGACAGTTCTTGGATGTTTGTTATTATAAGATGTAGTTCTTTCTTCACTGCACTCTCCTGGTGTGGGTTCTTCACGTTGCTCATGTTTTTAGTGACAGTTCTTGGATGTTTGTTATTATAAGATGTAGTTCTTTCTTCACTGCACTCTCCTGGTGTGGGTTCTTCACGTTGCTCATGTTTTTAGTGACAGTTCTTGGATGTTTGTTGTTATAAGATGTAGTTCTTTCTTCACTGCACTCTCCTGGTGTGGGTTCTTCACGTTGCTCATGTTTTTAGTGACAGTTCTTGGATGTTTGTTGTTATAAGATGTAGTTCTTTCTTCACTGCACTCTCCTGGTGTGGGTTCTTCGAGTTGCTCATGTTTTTAGTGACAGTTCTTGGATGTTTGTTATTATAAGATGTAGTTCTTTCTTCACTGCACTCTCCTGGTGTGGGTTCTTCATGTTGCTCATGTTTTTAGTGACAGTTCTTGGATGTTTGTTATTATAAGATGTAGTTCTTTCTTCACTGCACTCTCCTGGTGTGGGTTCTTCATGTTGCTCATGTTTTTAGTGACAGTTCTTGGATGTTTGTTATTATAAGATGTAGTTCTTTCTTCACTGCACTCTCCTGGTGTGGGTTCTTCGAGTTGCTCATGTTTTTAGTGACAGTTCTTGGATGTTTGTTATTGTAAGATGTAGTTCTTTCTTCACTGCACTCTCCTGGTGTGGGTTCTTCACGTTGCTCATGCTTTAGTGACAGTTGTTGGATGTTTGTTATTATAAGATGTAGTTCTTTCTTCACTGCACTCTCCTGGTGTGGGTTCTTCACGTTGCTCATGTTTTTAGTGACAGTTCTTGGATGTTTGTTGTTATAAGATGTAGTTCTTTCTTCACTGCACTCTCCTGGTGTGGGTTCTTCGAGTTGCTCATGTTTTTAGTGACAGTTCTTGGATGTTTGTTGTTATAACATGTAGTTCTTTCTTCACTGCACTCTCCTGGTGTGGGGTCTTCGAGTTGCTCATGTTTTTAGTGACAGTTCTTGGATGTTTGTTATTATAAGATGTAGTTCTTTCTTCACTGCACTCTCCTGGTGTGGGTTCTTCATGTTGCTCATGTTTTTAGTGACAGTTCTTGGATGTTTGTTATTATAAGAGGTAGTTCTTTCTTCACTGCACTCTCCTGGTGTGGGTTCTTCACGTTGCTCATGTTGAGATCTCCAGTAGAAAACTTCTTGACAGGAATAATTAAAAAAATTCTCTTGACTATGTATTAATTTTTAGAAAATAATAAAGAGTCTATGTTAATCTAACTTTTAGTATACTTTTAGTTAGATTTTTCTAAAAAATAAAGTATATTTTCTGTCAGGATATTAAAATCTAAGCAGAGCTATGGATTTCTGCTGCTATCAGACTGGCATTTTGGCCATGCCCCCATGCTATTGTTTTCTGATACTCTTGTCATGACAAGTCACTTCTGTGCAAGGTCAAGGCCCATTTCACTAGAGCTTTACTTTCTTCTCTGGCTTTTTGAAAAGGGATACAATCTAGAAGTATTCTAGAAGCACTAACGTGGTCCTCTGTACATCTGTTTACAAAACATTACATTTTTGCTATGCCTATTTCTAGAGAACATACTATAGTTGTATAAGTTAATATTCCATAAAGGTAGATGTCTAAATAGATCACTGTTGCAGTAGGGATATCCTCCTTCCCCCCAGCCCTCTTTTTTGTGTAGTTTTTATTTATTTATTTTTTTTACCAGGATGTGGATATTTCTTTTTATTTTTCTTCCTAGTATATAACTAGAAGATAGGACTCTAGTCCTCCTTCTCTAAAGCAAGAAAGCAATGAAGGCTTGGCCCCCTAACCATTGACTTTATATGACTCTCCTCTAGTCCTTCACTTTTTAGTCCACTTGGAACATACCCTGAAACTTTGAATACTGGCTTGCTGTCATATCCTTGGCAGGATATAACCCATACCATTTATGCTACTGCAGCAGTGATCTATTTGAACATCTGCTGTTATGTTAACATACTCAATTATACTTTCACCGAGTGCATATTTAAATATCCTGTGTTGTTTCAGTTAGAAGAAAATTAGCAATTTAAAAGTAATGAAAAAAAATTGCATCACCTGTTGAAGACGAGTACTCTACCCTGGTAAACAAATTCAAATGAAAATAAATGAAAATAAGTAATTCTGATTTTTCACTATCAGATGATATACATCTTGAAAGTGAAGGGAGTTTCACAGAATGGGGAAATTTAGGTTGTGACCTCCCTTCAAAGTTACCTACTATGAGGGATGTCTGTCACTGTGCTCTGGGTTTGTCTAGAAACCATGCTGGTTAGGGCATAGGATGTGTTGTTTTGTGATGTAAGGTAAAAGTTGGTTCTATGCTATTTCCTTAAAGACTTTACCCAATATGGTACCTGTTTTTTGTATAGAATGTTGGGGCATACCAGGGCCACAGAGGCTAAATAGTGGCTGCAAAACAGTGATATATGTGTCCAACTGCATAAAATATGAAGTAGGTTGGTGTCGGACATATGAATGCAGTGGACTTTTGTTTCTGAGTGTATCTGGCAAAGGAAATGCAATGGACCACTTTTATTCCTAGATCTGAGTGGAGAATTCTTGTCAGAAATAAGGGGTAACACATTTTTAGCAGGATATATAAACCAAGACAAAACAGAAACAAAATCATTACATTAAATCAAAACTATATATAGCAATATAAATAGATTCAAGAAGATGCAGGTAGGTACCTAGTAAAGCAGGTTTTGACAAAGGTCTTGCTGCTTACTGCACATGTGTAAAGGGATGCTGCCTAAGTCTACATCCTGGCAGGAATTAATAGAACACAGAGCAGTTTTCTTTATGTCATTGTTAATAGTATAGCATTCAGTCATAACTATCCAGTGTATTCTATTCTTGAGAGATTTCTGATTATTGTTTACCTCAAGAATAGAGGTGAGTGAAAAAAAAACTTGAAACAAAAAGAAAATGATCAGTTAAACCAAAGCTACCAGTGAAGCAATGGATATAATGAAGCATGGAAAATACATAGGGACACTATGATCAAGCTGTAAATGTATATATGTACCTACCCTAATGTTTTTAATATTGTTACAGCTCTGGCAATGTATGCACCTGGTACATGTTCGTAAAGAAAAAAACTAAAGCCTGTAACAAGCTTGCCATTACCAATAAAAGTTCAAAAACAAGTAAAAATGGCAGAGTTACGTCCAAGGAGTTTATTAAATTTCATACTGATAGTTTCCCTGGTATCAGTTCTGTTGTAGCAATTAAACCCATCCTGAAACACAGTTATGTCTAAAATAATGAATTTGCAATGAAGTTTTAATGAACTGTCTTAGTATTGTTTTATTTCTTTAAGAGTAAGCCTGTTAAAATTGTTGTACTGTAAGAAAGGATACAGCTCAATTAACTTAATTGTTTCTGTTATTATTTTGGCTGCTTATTACCATGTGAGTTATTCCATTTTATTTTAAATGATAGCATACTTGAATGTAATTTTTTCTCACTGAAGAAGGAATAATCCGAAAGCTTTGTGTTTTTCTAATAAATTCCTTGGACGTAACTCTGCTGTTTCTTGCTTGTTTGTTTTTGTACATGTTCATAAAGACCCAGTTACATATGTTAAAGTTTTCCTGATGCAAAAAATAGCAATTCATGACTTACATCTAACAAAGATTGTGACAGGAAATTAAACTATTAATATAATGCTGGCTTTGGGTGACCGCGGTGGTGCAGCGGTTAGCATTGCCGCCTCACAGCAAGAGGTTCTTCAGTTCAATTCTCGGCTGGGGTGCCTTCTGTGCAGAGTCTGCATGTCCTCTCTGTGGTCACGTGGGTTTCCTCCGGGTGCTCCGGTTTCCTCTCACATCCCAAAGACATGCAGTAGGTGGATTGGATACTCTAAATTGGCCCTAGGTGTGAGTGTGTGCATGTGTGTGTGCCTTCTGTGGAAGGCTGGGCATCGAGTTGGCAACTCGACACTGTAAAACTTCACTGCCAATCATGAGCGGACAGATGATCCGCTGTGGTGACCCCTAACCAGGAAAAGCCGAAAGAAGAATATAATGCTGGCTTTAATGGGATAGAACTGATGCAATACAAAGGCCAAATCATGTGTATTTTATGATAGTGGAGTAACAAGCTAGGGTAAGATAAATACTAGGTTATATACACATAAATTAGTGTTTATATGAAAGTATGGTTCTATGAATGAGTAAATCTATAAATGAGTGACTGGATATATATGAAGGATCCTAAGCAGTAGCAATGAGGGTTGCATTGTTACATATAGTCCTATGTCTATAGGGCTAAATTGGTGAAGATTGTGAAAAACTGAAAGGCTGCCAGCCCAGCCAGATAGAATCTTGTAAATAATTCTATGTCATTTGTAAATATTAATATAATCCACAAGCTGGTTTTACAAATGTAAAAGATAACTATATGTTATTATTAAACTATATGTTGTACTGAGCTTCAAAAATGTAACCACAGTGCACTCTGCTGGAAGAAAGCTGATAGGTCAAGCATTGTATGACTGTTTGATCTCAAACTCAGACCCATGATGTCTGGACCAGCAAATTCTTTCTATTGTTTTGAGACCAGAGTTAATTGCTAGATTTTACATATATAATGTATTTTATTGCTGTGGCTTAATGCAGGTGCACATTACAATAAGAAAAGTAAAGTCTGAGTTTCTGTTTGCCTGGAAAGCTAAATCAGAACTGTTAAGAATTATGTAATCTAAAATTACTCAGCAGTGATGTATTATCAATTTAAGACTTTCTCAGAGAGAGAGAGAGAGAGAATCAGAGCATTTTGCATTTGTCTTCAGAACTGACAACATCACCAGCACACTGCCTTTGCCCTGTATGTATGTAAGTTACTTAGAGCATTGTTTCTATTAGAAATAGATAGAAAATAGTAAGATTAGACCAGCTGTTTTCTATATTCATGCCAGACTAGTCTACAGTATTATTTTCAGCACTTTCATGTGATCTCTGAAATCTTGACTAGAACTGTGCTGAATTGATGACATCTGTTTTGTGTTTTTATTATTTATTATTAATTGTTTTAAAACCTTTTGACTGTGGCTGTTTTGTGTAGAGATAATTTAAGCTCTAGAGTACATTGCATGTATATAGTGATACTGTCCAAGCCACTCCAGTAAGCCTTGTTGGTCATCATACTTACTAATTGGATAATAATATTGCACAGTAAAATTGGGCCCCCTTTGGTAAGGGCCTTATTAGTAGCTGATATTAGTGGTTGGTGGAAGTGATTTATACCTTATAGCCTGGGCAGAGAAGGGGGCATAGCTGGAGAACCTGTGTCAGCCTTCCCCAGGAATGTCTGTGTGTCTGTATATGACTCATATCTCAAAGTGTTTGTGTGTGTGTGTGTGTGTGTGTGTGTGTGTGTGTGTGTGTGTGTGTGTGTGTGTGTGTGTGTGTGTGTGTGTGTGTGTGAGCTACTTGGGCAGGGACATGAAGCACTGGTTGGACAGAGAGGGTTCTGGAGATTTTAGCATGACCACTAGGCTGAGACCTGTACCTCATAGCTGTGCCAGTGAGGTGTCATATTGGAGATCTGAAGAGAAATGGAGAAACCACCCCCAGACTGATTGTGATCTCTGTGCGCTCTTAAGGGAAATTGTACTTTACTGTATATGTACTTGTTATCCTTCCCAATGTGCATGCCTCTCACTGGTGCTAATGGTGAGGATTGAGGTTCCTTGATTACTGTGCCAGTGCACAATTGCCACAAAGGAAGTATGGAAAAGTAACACAGCATGATAAATACAATGCACACTCATGTTCCTATCATTCCTCATAAGAATCACTATGAGCAGGTACAAAAAAGTTTAACAGATTGAAAGCCACAAACACAGGAGGAGAGGTACAGCTTCAATAATACAGGAGCTGGAGACTAACCAAGTGTCATCAGCAGGAAGTGACCAATGGGTGGTAGGAAGCTGGGCCTACCTGATGGTATGGCATGAGTTCTTTACTGCCATTATATTGTTACTGTCTCATCCAGACCACATATGTTGTACTGGAAATGGTAGGACCAGGGCTCAGACAATTGGCAGAGCTGAAAAGGAAACTGAGGTTTTCCATGTAACAGAGTAAGAAAGCAGAGATTGAGATTCTGCAAGCCATACCAACAATAATCAGTATGATGCCAATAACTCTGTAAGAAGTTTAGTTGGGCATTTTCAACATGCTTTCAAGGAGAATGTGATTTGATGGGATGGAAAGGCTTGACTGTTGCATTAGATAAAGAGACAAATATGCAGTATCTCAAAGAACCAGATCCTTATTCCAAGAATGGAGTGGAGTGACAGCCCTGAAAAACAAGACAACTTAAATTGCAAAAGTAACATATATATTGTGAGCCATTGTTGTAAGACATCTGGGTTTTCATTGTTTTGTTACAGGAAGGGATCTCACATTTGACTTACATCTCCTTTCTGGTAACCATTTGAAATGTTGGGCACTAGAGCAATTCATGTAATATGGAGACTGAATGGCCAAAAGAATGGAATTACATATACAAATCTGAGATGCCATTTCTCGGAATATTCCATTTTCTCTGAAGTTCAGGGTATGGTGGGTGTTGGGGGAATTGCCCCCACCCCTCAAAAAAATGATATTTTAAAGAGAGGAACAATTTTTTAAATTCAATCTTCTCCTGTGCTTTTGGTCTTTTTCTTTTTTTGCTTCTTGGCACTCTGCTTTTCGAGTGCTGATACTTCAGTAGGGAGTCCTCATTTGTTGCCATCTTGGGATAAGAATATATGACTTGCCACTGAGAAGGACTCACTAGTGCCAATAACAGAAATAAATTTATGGAGCCAGATACTGTGGAAAACATTGTTGGTCACCACTATTCTTAACATGGATAAATACAGGGTTGGAAATCATAGCAGTCAACAGGCAGGGAATCACTCAGCTTTTGACAAAACAGTATGTTAAATGGTGAAAGGAAGCCAAAGTGCTTCTGAATGGAACACAGCCATTTGGTCATAAGAAACAAATGAGATCTGAGAAAAGGAACATCAAGCCTGCATTTAGTATAATGGCGGGCAAGAAAGGCATCTGTCTATTAAGGAAGTTTTAACAGGATAAGGAGGTTGCATACATTAAGTAAAGGTCAAAAAGGGATGCAAGTGTATATCCCAGTCCTATGGCACAGAGAAATGATGAGCTGACTATGACCAAAACTAGTATTTAGTTAGTGCCACATGCCCTAGAGACATCAGGCCAGGAGTTGGTCTGACCATTGGAGGGGTGGTTACACCTCAGTAACGTGGGAAAAAAACATGTTTAATGTCAATATAGCAACTGGTATAGATGAGTTTCTAGATATGATTTCAGCAAGGAAGGGCAGATGTAGGTGAAAGGGCAAGGAAGGGTTGTACAATCTACCTAGATATGGGGAAATGCCAAAACACCCAGAGTGCATGTCAAGTAGCCTGCTGAGTAGCTGTACAGTTTCAACCATATAACTCAATGGTTTGATAGGACAAAAGATCTGCTTTTGAGAGGTTTGTCCATGTTTTCAGAGGTCATCCATATAGATGTGTGATTATGTTAACTACAGTAATTGGCTCAGCTGTAGGAACAAGTCTGAAGGGGCCAAGGATAGCATAGTGGAATATACACATGGACTTGTTCTGAAAGGTTAAGACCTGACCTTAGAACTGTTAGACACAGCCTACTCATGAATTCCTTAATGCCTGATGTCTTATACACACACACACACACACACATACACACACACACACACACACACACACACACACACACACACACACACACACACACACACACACACATACACACACACACTTGCCAATAAAAGCATACATTATGGATAAGAGAATGAAACTTGTTATATCTAATAACATGCAGCAAATGTATTCAGGAAGTCCTTCCTTCTTTCTAGCCCAACTAATTTGTAAAGGCATCATATCCAAGTTAAAAAGTTATCATCTCTCATACTTATACCTAAAAAGACAAAATACAGAGTACAGTGTCCTTTTCAGCATGTACCTAGCCAAACAAAACATGGACTTTTACAGAATGCAAATGTCCCTAACTAAAAGGATTATTGTTCTATAAACCATTACCTAGCAAGACAAGCTTGAAGCCGTATTGCTACACTCTGTCTGCTCTAGGCACAAAAAAGGATATCTATTTCTTTCATTCTATGTCATCAGTCACCCTACCATGCCCTACTCTACTGGATCTCTTGTACCTCATTAAAGCCAGGTAGCCAAACCACTAGTCAAACATAGGTTGCCTAATTCATAATTATGGCTTTATTGTGTAATGACAAATGAGCGGGTCATTCAATTATGTTGTGCAGCAAGTCTCTGATACACAAAGGTGTTAATGAAATACTAAATATAAGCCCCATACAATTGCATCTTCTCATTGGCAGATTACTACTTTTAACTTTCTTCAATTAATTTCATTTGACAAGATCTCTAATAAGAATTAAGCACACAAAAAGTTGTATGTTGCAGACATGACAGAAAACACTTCCTCAGCTGCATGAAGAAGACAATGCTGTGCATGTGTATGTGATTGAGGAGAGAGTGTGTGTGCATGTATGTACATGCGTGTATATGCTTGTGTGCTTCATTATAGTTTTGTTATGATCTTACAAATCATCTCATATGCAATTGTTTATCTAATTTCACTATAGGAACCATGGTGTTAATCATTCATCAGGTCAATCTGTTCCATAATCGTGCTCACATACTCAAGTCTTTTAAACTCCTTTTCATTTCTACTCTACAGAACAACTAAAATTTTTCTTGCACTGTGTTCTAATTGCAACATTTCAGCCTAAACCATGAAATAAATATTCTAGCTCTCAAATAGAGCATCACTCTCCACATTTTCATTAAAAATGTTTTCACCGTACTATGCTTCTGGCATGTTAAAAACTCTTATCTCTGGATATCTTGACTTGGAGTTTTTATTCTCCTATTTACAAGTAAACACATTCTAAACAAAAGTTTTTTCATAATAACTCAAATCAGCAACCACTTTATTCATTGATGGCACAGGTTTCCTCTCTTTCAGATTCAGTACTACAAAACATTTTGAAGATGTTACATCAATCTCTGAATCCATTTCTACTTTAGCATCTATAGTCCCTTATAAGCTGTAAATGTACCTTCCCAGATTTATGACTGATGCTCGGGTTTCCTTTGAATGTTATTTTCTTACACAATACAGTAAACTTTCAATTAAATGGAACTCAGCAACCAGATCTCTCAAACATCCAGAAAAAAAATCAAAGAAATACAGTACAGTATGAACAGTTCAGTTTTTCATGTGTTGCACTTTCTGTTTTCCCCCTTAGAATCATACCTTACATTTTTAGAGTTTTAGAATTTTAAAAAGGAAGATACAAATAAAGTCTTTTTCGCCCCAACCTGAGAGCAAGTCAAACCAAGCAAGTCAAATCGCTAAAATGTCAACAATCATGCCATACTCAGTTTGCATCAGATTGCACACTCTCTCCGATCTCTCTCTCACACAACCACACACACACACACACACACACACACACACACACACACACACACACAGTCTCTTCTGCTTTCATACATGCATTCACTCACTCTTTCTCTCTCTGATCTCTCATGCACACTCTCTTCAGTTTTCATACATTTCTCTGATCTCTCACACAGTTTTGCTTCTGCTTTCATACATGCATCCTCTCACTCTTTCTCTAGCCAGTCTCTCACGCACACTCTCTGCAGCTTCC
The DNA here is from genome assembly GCF_019279795.1 of Protopterus annectens. NCBI lineage: Eukaryota > Metazoa > Chordata > Ceratodontiformes > Protopteridae > Protopterus > Protopterus annectens. The sequence goes on along the minus strand of NC_056725.1, from coordinate 245,523,529 downwards.
ATATATCTCTTCGCTCTCCCACACAAAGTCACTTCTGCTTTCATACATGCATTCACTCTCTCTCTCTCTCTCTCTCTCTCTATATATATATATATATATATATTCAAGTCATTCAATTCCAATCCATTCAGCTTCCACTGAAAACCATTCCACGCTCCACATTTTGTAGCAAAAATAAAAGTTTAAAATATTATTATTCCAGCCAGGCTTTTAATTACTGTATTTGAATATTAAAATCAAATCAATACAGTGTTTATGGTATGGTATAGTATAGGGTACAGTATTTGTCAGGTCTATTTTTAATACTAACTCTCAAGCAACCAGAACATTAACCAACATCCACCAATACCCATGGTGCCAGTTAATTGAGAGTTTACTGTAGTAACTCTTGCTATATTCTCAACCGTTATCATTTATAGATGCATATTTCATTTATTTGTTTTCAGTTTAACAGGGTTAGTCCTGCTGGGTGTTTGATACATTTCAGTGGAGTCATAGAGAGAAAAGTTCCACATATGTTTATATCAAATAAAGTTACATTGTATGAATATAATGATTGCTGCAATTAATTTTTTGTAGGCTTAAAGAGTTGTTTCACAAGTTATATATATATATATATATATATATATGTGTGTGTGTGTGTGTGTGTGTGTGTGTGTGTGTGTGAACCACAAAAAGTGCAACAGAGGCACCAAAAATTGGAGTAAAACACACTTTATTAATGCTTAACAGAGTCACTGTGTTTTCGTCCTCCACAAATAAGGAATTCATCAGATAGCAATCCCACAAAACACTTGCTATTATATATACTTAACCCACATCAATCAATCAATTAAGAAAATCAATCATTAAACAAAATAAAATTAAATGGAATAAAGCTACCCTAAATCAGTCATCCTAAAATATATGATTATATACAATGTTCATAATAAGGATATAAAGACTGCACTGTATACAGATACTTTGGAATGCACACAGCCTAGTTTAAGTTTTTGTGTATTAGAGGAAATGAAATAGCTTAGGATCCTAGAGGGGTTGGGGGCATGGGAGACTGCGACAGAATATAGGTAGCTCTACTGGCAATTGATTCTTGAGGCCAATAGGCCACCAGGTTTAAATAAAAATATTTCCCTGTATCCTGGTTTAAAATTAAGAGCTGCTAGACTTTAGGAACATATCCCCATATATGTCTTATTAATATTATATTATACATATATATATTATTTATATTTTTATCCTTGATCCCATTCTATTTATTTATTATATTTTTCTGTCTATGAATGTTTATTGTATTGAGATTTTTGTTATTTTTTTCATTCTCACATTTTAGGACATGTATTTAATGATTTTTAGCTATTTATATTTTATCAATTATGCAGCATTGTTAACTATGGATTTTATGCATTATAGCATAGGTACACAATTTACCTTTTCTATTTGTATATATTAATGAATACATTAGTTGTTAAGTATTTTTTCCTCAGTGTACTTTTGCCTTAATGGAATTAATGGATTTTAGGATGATTGATTTACAGTAGCTTTATGCCATTTAATTTTATTTTGTTGAATGATTATTTGATTTTCTTAATTGATTGATTGATTGATGTGAGTTAAGTATATATAATAGCAAGGGTTTTGTGGGATTGCTATCTGATGAAGTCCTGATCTGTGGAAGACAAAAACGCAGTGACACTGTTAAACATTAAGAGTGTTTTACTCCTATTTTCTGATGCCTCCGTTGCCCTTTGTGTGGTTTATTTGGTTGCTGCTGTTGTCAGTCTTTGGGTATTTTCTTCCTCCTGGTTTGTTTTATATATCGATATATCTATATATATATATATATATATATATATATATATATATATATATATATATATATATCGAGAGAGAGAGAGAGAGAGACATATCCACATATGAAGAGAGTGAGGGTGAAAGGAAGAGAAATATACAGAGAGAGAGAATGAAAAAAAATTTCCTTCTCTTTACATAGGTTATTAATATGTTTATATGCCCACAGCACCTATACTCCATCAAAAATATACCTCATATCTGATGATTTGTGATACAGTGGTTGGCTTAATTCTTTAACTTACTACTGTAAGGAAATATTTATAATGTGTTGGATACTTTGCCCACGTGAAGAGCAAAGATGGTTTTCTTGGGTCACACTAATTGCAAATAAGTTTCCAAAGCACAGAGTAATTATGAAGCATCTCTACCTCCCAATCAAACCTTTGATATATTTTTAACTTTCAAAGCTCATTTTCTGTGATGTATGAAAAAGTAGAATTGCATCCTTATAAATTTGCATATATTTCAATTAAGCATCAGTAAATTTTGTCATTCATTTGCAATTTCCAGTTCTCAGACAAACTGCCCCACAGGGAAAGATTTCCTGGGGGCTGCAGCTCAACAATTTCTCAAGTGATGTATTTACAACTAACACTGATGCCATATAAGCAGTATTTGAAAATAAGAATGATGACATTAGACAAGAGTTTCAGTTTTTCTAACTTCATTGGCTTTACTTTCAGAGTGCACATAAGTGCAAAGAGAACAAGGCTATGAGATATACACATGAGCATCTGAATGTTGCACATATAATGCTATATTTAAAATTCAATTTGCACATTCTTTTGTATATGAATTCAGACTGTATATATGTATATATTAAAACAAAAATACATAAGACTCAAGGAATCAAATTCATATTCCAGCATTTGAATTATGGGCATTTTATAATGAAAAGTTATGCATGGCTTCAAATTCCAGCCTCGGATTCAATAATCTTCCATGCAGAACTAGCTTAGTCCTGCACGGAAGCACCTGTTTAGGAGCAGGATGGCAGCGCTCCATGCATATTAATGAGGGCACACTGCCTGACCTCCTAGGCTTACACGGACTGTGTACGAGTGCAGGGGGCATGTCTGAGAGCAGAGCTCTCAGAATAAACACACCCCTGCAATGTAGAACAGCACAAAGTGGAAATAAATGAGTGAGACTGCTCATAGGTGTCCGCATATCCACATCAACAGTCCCCCATGTGTACAACAGCAACAGGATATAAAAATCAAAAGAAGAAACCCCTTTATTTTTTTTTTAATCCAAGTACAGCTAACCGTAGGTGCGTGGGTGTGCCCATTACTCAGCTACAGTTAAAGCAGCTTAAAAGGCTGAAGAGGATAACAAGGAAGATATATGCAAATGAAGCAGCACAGCAATAGTGTAGTGGACAGAGCATTTGCCTAGCAAGCCGGCATTCCTGGTTCGAGTCACACTCCAGCACAGTCTATTTTACATGGCAAAGCATGGTATAACCAATATTTTTATTGCAAAACCCACTAAATAACATATATTTATGAAATGGAGTACTGCTGGAAATGCACATATGAAGAGCCAATGTCATAATGAATAAGGCAGTAGTAAGCAGGTGTACGCACAGATAAGCAGTAGTAAGCATATGTAAGCACTAGTAGGCATGTTTAAATGTGCTTGCATAGGGGTAAGCATTGCCTACACAGATAAAGCAAAGTAGAAGCTAACTGAGTGTAAGAAACTATAACCTGAAATAAGCAGTGCTTACCACCACACAAACCCGCTTACAATTGCTTTAAAGTGCCTTAATCACTCTGTATCCAATGGGCCTTTGTCTGCCCAGCAACAAAATAAACAGCCATGCAGGCCTTAAACCCAGGACCCTATACACCATAGTCCCAATAGCTAACCACCAAGCCATCACAGAAGTACAAAAGAATGAGGTAGTAGTAAACATGTCCTCACCATAGTATAACCAAAGTGAACCTGTGAAAGGCATCCGTATACATGTGCCATAACCAACTACATAACATAACTATGTGAACTGGAGTACAGCAGTAAGCCCAGATGTGTGGTGTACTTGTAACAGAGTGTCGAAGTCCCCAATAAAATACAAGGACACCACAGAGTGTACGTACACATCAATCAGGGATACTAGACATACATATAAGGTGTAATGAATAATAACACTATGCCAAAAAGGCATTATAATGAATGTCTACTGTAGGCAACACCAAGCAGTGCACAGGCCAGCTTAGGATGTGTGAGCAATGTTTACACCAGCTAACTGTTTGTGCCCAGTGGTATAACCCTTTAAACAATGCCAACCTTAGGTAAGCAGGTTTGCCCAAACCTTAGCCTTTTCAAAACCGGCCAATCATGGAAAAGTGCGGGAAATCAGCCCTACTTAAACCCAAGAGGCAGGAATACAGCTCATAACTGGTTGTAGCTTCCCCTTGCAGGCACTATTGCAGTAAGGGGAGAAGGAGTGTGCTTCCAGGTGCAGAGCTGGTGCATCCAGGAGTCCAAAGTCATGGCTGGACTCCTAGTTAAAGACCATAGTATAAAATGTATAAATCCAGTAAGCGCTTTCGTTTGGCTCCTGCCAAACTTTTTAAATTTAAGCATGAAACTTTATTTTACCTAAGCAGTATGAACAATGTTAGATTTATTAAACCTGATAAAGGAGGGGGCATTACTATATTTAACATTGCTGATTACATCAATGAAATGGAACTTATTTTAAAAAGTTCTACATATCAACTTAGTTCCATTAATGAAATGAATGGTGCATATAGGCAGACAAAAGGTATTATATATGACTTATTCATTGATGGTGATATAAACATCGATGAATTTAATTACATGAATATTAGTTTTCCTAGGACTCTGACTATTTTCGGAGTCCCTAAAATTCATAAGAATGTTAATAAACCCCCTTTTAGACCTATAGTGGATGCACAGGGGTCAATTACAAATCCAATAGCGAAATTTATTGAGGATAACTTGAAAAAGTATATTTATTCAGAAAAACATTTATTGAAAGACTCATGGCATTTTTTGTCTACCATGAGATCTGTGAAATACAATGATAATGATATTTTTATTACAATTGATGTTAAGGACTTGTACTCCACTATTCCACATGATATTGGTATAGACTGGTTTAACACTTACTTGAACGAGAAAGGTCTGGTTCAATCTAAAATAAATTTATACGATCAATTGTTGGACATTATTTTAAAAAATAATTTTATCATTTTTAATAATAATATTTATTTACAAAAGGACGGAGTAGCTATGGGGTCTCCGTGTGGAGGCCTCTACGCAAATATTGTCATGTATATATGGGAGAAAGAATATGTTTTTAATTCTGATTTTTTTAATTACTGTAAAATATATTTACGTTTTTTGGATGATATATTTATACTTTGGAGTGGAAGTGAAGACAAAATAGATGAATTTTTAATGTATATAAATTCTACCACTTCCTTTCTAAAATTTACTTCCACATTCAATAATAATTTTATAGCTTATTTGGATGTGTTGTTAGAAAAAGATATTAATAATCAAAATTTTACATCCAAAATATTTCGTAAAAAAACATACAGTAATAGGTTTTTACATTTTGATAGTTGTCACCCCTTTACTAAAAAAAGAGCAGTTCTAAAAGGGCAGTTTGTAAGAGCTGCCATAATGGTGAGTAAATGGGAAGATTTTTTAATTGAGTGTTAAAATTTATTTGATATGTTTAAAAATAGGGGATACCCAGAAAAGTTGATTAATAATGTGATGTTAGAAGTCATATCCAAACGTAAAAATTTATATTTTCAACCACTATTATATTATGATAACCAAGTTGTCTCACATTTTTTGGAGAGTACAAATATTATAAATGAAACCAATGAGAGTGCTATCTTAAATTTTACTCAAAATGAGTCAAATAGTTTACCAGAAGAAATTGAAAATACTAATAATAGTAATTTTAACACAAAAAAACTTTTCTAAAAGTTTTATTACTACATACAATCTTGACAGTACTTTTATAAGAGATATTCTCAATAAAAATTGGCAGTTTATTATAAATGAACCACCATTTCATCAACTACTTGATGGCAGTCCATCTATAGTATACAAAAAAGGCATACATTTAAAAAAGTGTTTTGAACGTAAACAAAACAAGAATTTTGGAAAAACTATTAGATGTGGTAGATGTAAATATTGTTTATATGTTTTTGAAACAAATGAAATTACAATCAACAAGTATAGAGTTTATTTAAAGGACAGGGCATCCTGTATTACAGATAAAGTTGTTTATTGTGCTATATGTACTAGTTGTACTATGTTTTACATTGGTAAAACAGAAAGGAAGCTCAAAGAACGTATTGGTGAACACATAAGAGCAATACTTCATGGTAATGAATTGAATGTTCTGGCAAAACATATTAATGCATTTCCCTCACATTCTTTTAAATTTGTTGTTTTAGATGTTATAAAAATGGATGTTCGAGGGGGGGCATGGCAACCATTTTTGGAGAAACTTGAATTAGAATGGCAATTGAGACTTAATGCCAATAATTGGCCAGGGATGAATAATAATATCTCTATAAGTAGTGTTTTAAAATTAAAATCATTGGATAGATGATTAGTTTCACTTTACATACTCCCCATTACTGTCTATTTGAATAAATTTTAAAATTACCAATTTTTATACAATTTTTTATATTTATATACATTTTTACACATATTTTAAAAAAATGGTTATGAGACATATTTAATATTTAATATATATTTATTGGTTGCATATATTTCATATATTTTATATATATATATTTTTTTCATACATATGTATTCATAGTTATATTTATATAAATATACATATATATTTTTAATAATTTTAAATATTTATATTATATACTAATATTTATATTTATATTTTTATATTTTTGTATTTATATTTATATTTATATTTATATTTATATATTTATATTTATATTTATATTTATATTCATATCTGTATTTATATTTATATTGACGATTATATATTCTTAAACATACATATTAGTTCTACTATATTTAATAGGTTTTTCATATGATATACATTTTAATATGTATTTTAAATCTGTGAAGTTCTCCTACATATACATATATGAACATTCGTTGAATGTATGATATTTCATTTTATTTTTTACTATCCTACATGTATATATACATTCTCCGTCTGTTGTAAATGCATTTTTTTGAATTAATTTACTATTATTTATTATTTTTTGGTTTGGAAATATTCATATAATGTTTACATTTTATTGACATCATCCATACATAAGCTTGGTTACTTCTAAATTTGTTCGTGAAAAAGTTCGTACACTGTTTGTGTTTTACAGGCTTCATTCTTTCATGACTATTTACGGTTCTCTTAGTTTTGGGTTTAGTCTTTTTAGTTACTTTGACATATGAAATACTTCTTTCAAGCCGTTTATGTGTTTACTGTGCTGAATGGGTACTTTATTTTTTATATGGGTGCTGTTATTTTAAAGTATTTGAATTTTTAAATGCATTAATTGTTTAATTTACCAATTATGTATAGCGTATTGTCTATTAAAACACACAGGAAATGATGTTTTTTATCAGTTGGAAAAAGTTTGGCAGGAGACAAATGAAAGCGCTTACTGGATTTATACATTTTATACTACGATATTTGTTGTTTATTAAACGTTTCAGTCCTTCCGTGAATTTGTTTTCTTGATCGGTTTGTTTCCTTTTGGCTCTTATTGTTTTAGTTAAAGACCATGCACAGAGACTGCTGCACGGCCAGTGCCAGGGCTCCCAATATAATGTGGAGGCCTGGGACCATCTCGACTGTGACCTCAGCAATGCCACTGGCATACCCCAAACTGGTGAGCAGGTTAGGCACCACTATGCCAACCTGAAGCGATGGAAGGAGGACCTCTTGGAGGAGTGGCTCCAAGAGGTTAGAGCATCAGGGGATGTCCCAGCCATGTGCATCAGTCCACTACCTGTTTAATAATTGCCAGCTCAGGTATATCATAGATAGGTATGGTTAAATATTCCTCTTATGTCTCCCACAGCTGCAATGGAGTGGGCTGCGAACCAGGAGGACCACATCTGCTGCCTGGCGCGGTTGTGACGTGAGGCAGGTTAGTAATACTCATGCTTTTGCTGTCATAGGAAATAAAAATAAAAGTAGTAGTAACATAACTGCTGGTATAAAACCTGTATTGTTCAAGGCAAGTACTGCATACACTAGAGAATATGGCAAGAAGAGTCTCACATTTTTAGTATGGCAATAAAAGTGTAATACCCTGACAAAACAGGTCTAACTGCTGGACTGTATATGTATATTCTGGTATCATATGGTAATGTAGATTTGCAATCATGAAATAGTACTGTAGTGTTAAGAACTGTTACCCACACCATGCACCATAGTGTGAATGTGTAGGAATGCCTGTATATGACAGGTGTAATCTCCAGAGGCCATTTAGTACAACTGAGAGACACATAGACAGTACCTGCATGCTGTTCTTATTACCACTGCCATCTCATATATGCATGTGTTCTGTTTGCTATGCAACTGTTCTGTATCTGGTGTCTAGGTTAATGGGAATATCTATGCATGCTATTATACCTAACCCTGGACTTGTTGACTATTACTAACCCATATATGATGTTGAAATCTAAACACTATAGAAAGCTTGGGAAGGCCGGTCCCAGTGGACCCACCTGTCCCACTTCAGCTGGCCGAGGCAAAGGGCACAAGCATGTCTGCGGCCCAACCCTACACATCCCTGTCCATTGGTCCTGCACCACATGGAACCACCTCAGAGGATGGGGCTCGCTCCCTCTGGGAGTGGACATGAACAGGCTTCTGTCACCC